>NW_028301625.1:15454545-15757575 GCF_987345545.1 Pholcus phalangioides | reverse complement strand
ACACCGCCAATCGAATGCTTTTACAAGGGGACAAAAGTATCGATTGGTGAGGGACAATGCAAGGTTATGGTGTCGCAGGGAATTTTTCTCTAATAGGGTTGTTAATAAATGCAGAAGGGGGTAAGAATAGCTTACCCCTGGAGGTAGTAAATTGTAACACAATTGACTCGTTTAAAAATAAATACGATAAACATGTTAGGGTAAATCGAGAAGCTATCCATTCTTAGAATAAGACAACCATAAGTATTCTTTATGGGCGTTGTATAATATTTTATCATGTGTATATATTGTTTATAATTTGTGTTAATTGCATTTTTAATTGGGTTGCTGTATTTTTGAAATATATGACATCCATATTTTTATCAGCCACCTCGTTGGGCATTTTGCCTGTTGTGGCGTTGTATTTGTATAATCAGAGACAGAATATTTACTGTGTAAATTCGCTTCATTTCCACAAGATTACACATGCGCCTTTTTGAAAAACTGTATAAAGGATTGGATAACCCTCTTCCATCTACAACTGAATGAGTTATGCTAGAAGTGTGCATGCGTACCTAACAGTCTAGTGTTGTGCTTGAATTTTAGTGCTGCAACTATTTTTCAAACTATTAGTGAAGTATAATGGTTGAATATTTGCGTTGTTGTAGGTCTGTTGCTTTCTGTGCAGATACTTTTATAAATGAGCAGATCAGCTCTCATTTACGTCTCAAAGTTGGGAATCACAGAAAACCAACTTCAGCCGATCATCACTGTGCTGCCAGTAGGGTTTGAACTGGCACTGGAACCACTAAGAACTCAAGCCAAATGTACCAAAAGCTTGGAAAGTTATAAATTTATACAATTTTTTGCTAGGATTAAATACAAAATTTGCTCATAAAATATATTTCACATTAAATTATTAACAATGTACTAATTGATAAGTGTAAGGTTCATATACGATAGCACAAATAAATTTAAATGTATGGCAAGATTTTCATATCCCACTGTGAAAACTACCTATTTTTACAAACTATGCAAAAATTCTATAAAATTGAATATCAAGACCTTTCAATAGATTTGCAATCAATTATATTTTCCAATGAGGCAGAGATGCCAAAATGAACAAAAATACTGAGCGGGCTGAAAGTTGCCAGTTGTCCTGTATATACGGGACTCAAGCCCTTACGCAAGAGAGGAAATGGTGCATAGTATTATAATTATAATTATTAATTATTGGGGAAACTTGGCCTCCTCGTAGAATTTATTTCGAGGCTCAAACAGTTGCAAGCCCCCCCCCCCCCAGTTCCGGCAGCCTATGCAATGAGGATGTTTGCTGCAGTTGCTGATGAAACACATTGTTTATAATTAAAAGGCTTTAATTAATTACTTAAAAGGGTTTCAACTAATCAATCAAAAGGACTTTAATCAAATAATTAGCACACAATTAAAAAGTAATTGGTTGTTTATAAATAATTTATTATCTTATGAATAAGTAAACTACACTGCTCAAAACAATTAGGGGAGCACATGGTTTTAACAAAATTACGCAAAGATGTATACCGATAAGTAACATAAAATGAATCATCCATAATTTAAAGACTAGCAGGAAACGGAAGAAGAAAACTTCATATGCAAATCAAAGTTCATGACGTCAAAAACCAGAAAAAGGAGATAAGGGCAGAAATCGGGATGTTGCAGAAACGTCTGTTTTACTGTGAAATTCGATTGCGCAGTATTTTTTTTTTGACACAAGGTGACTTGAGGATGTCTCAACAACGTGATTTACCGGAATCCATGGCATGGCGTGTTATAGGCAGACTGAATCCGGGCAAACACAACGTAGTATCGCGGACGCTGTTGGAGTCGCCAGAAGTGTTGTTGCAATGCTGTGGAATCGATTCCAAGAAACAGGAAATGTTAGATGTTGACCAGGGCAAGGTCGGCCACGCTACAGCAACTGATGACCGGTATATACGGTTAACAGCCCGTCGAAACAGAACAGAGAATGCTACGCAGCTGCAAAGACAGTTGCTCCTGGCAGCAGGACGAAGGGTGTCTAGCCAAACAGTACGTAATCGGCTTCATGAGGGAGGGCTCTATGCGTGTAGGCCAATGGTCTGCATTCCGTTGACCCCACGCCACCGTGCGGCCCGAAGACGATGGGCTGCTGAACATCGAGATTGGGAGCAACATGATTGGAGCCAAGTGCTGTTTACAGACGAGTCCCGATTCAGTCTGGAGTGTGACACCCGACGTGTTCTGGTATGGAGGGACAGGGGCACTCGAAATAACCCCGCATTCGTTCGTGAAAGTTCATAATACAGACGAGCTGGTTGGATGGTATGGGGTGGAATCAGCATAGGCGGACGTACAGACCTGCATATCATTCGGAATGGCACTTTGACGGCCCGAAGGTATGCAGACGAGATACTGCGACCTCATGTCATCCCTTACGCTGGAGCCATTGGAGATTCCTTTGTTTTCCAGGATGATAATGCCCGACCGCATAGAACTCGTCTGGTGGAGAACATGCTTGAAGCTGAAACAATACAGCGTATGGAATGGCCAGCGTGCTCTCCTGACCTGAATCCAATCGAGCATGTTTGGGACATGCTCGCACGACGTATTGCTGCGTGACCAAGGCCGCCTGTTACTGTCCGAGACTTGCAGATTGCACTTCTTGAGGAGTGGAATAGTATTCCCCAAAGTCTGATCGATAACCTCATTGCATCCATGGCAAACAGGTGTGCAGCAGTCTTAGCTGTTCGAGGAGACCACACACCCTATTAAAACTCATGCATCATGTCTAAACAGTACTTTTATCGTTTACATGTAACCAAATTGTTGCCCTAAATCATCTTTTCATGTTTTTTCCATATTTTCAAAGAATTAAAGCTTAATTCCTAATTTTTTTACGTCTTTTTTCTGTATTGCGCATTGATACGCGTGTACTATCCATTGTATGCCAATATGTGGCTGTCTCGCACGGTTTTCTTCACTTTTTTGCTTGCTCCCCTAATTGTTTTGAGCAGTGTATATTCCAGACTGAGTTGTAGACTCATAGAAGTTTGATTCACCGGGATAGATCTCAAAAAGATTGAGAACAACTGTTGTAGAGAGCATTTTCTTTTATAAACATGATCATCACACCTATTCCCAAAAGATCCACATGACCTGTCCAGGTAATTTGACATCATTATACAGTGCAATCTGTCCATGACATTGTATGAGATGGAAAGTGCCAGGGTCGTTTGGTTTAAACCAAGTGGTTCTTTTCAAAAATCAAATGAAGGAGCTTAAATATGATTTTTTTCCTTGAAAAATATCATATTGGTTCATTAGCAAAAATTTTCCATTCTTACCACATTTTATATTCTTGGGGACATTCTGATGATATATCTTTAAATGGTATAAGGTGGTATAAGTGGTTTTTTCCAAAAAGTCTCATAAAAGTGGCTTGAATGTATATATTTTTTTCATATAAAGTATCAGTTATTTAAAGTGATATACAGAAGCCAAAATTTCTCATTCTTATCACATTTTTTAAGTTTTGGCTACATTCTGATGCTCTATATCTTTAGCAAATTCATGAATAAGGATTGCATTACACATCTAAATGTAGAGGTACATTATCTCCAGGGGTTTTTTTTTTTGTTTTTTCCTTCACAAAGAAGCAGCAACAGTAGTGACACCATCATGCTAGGGGCAGGTGGTCCTATAATCCAATAGACACCAGCTGTCCCTAAAGGACAAAGACCAGTGTACTAGTAGCTACACACATACATTACCTTACATTTTCATTTTCTTTCCCATAAGAAGTAGCACGTCATAATGTATATCACCAGTCTTTAATATTCAATAATATTTTTTTATACTTTCACCATTAAGCCCAGTTAATCAAGGTTCTACTGTATAGTAACAGATTTACGAAAAATAATCAGCTATATACAGGGTGATTACAATTTAAAGTTTTGATTCCAAAACTATGAAATAAGAATTACTGGTCAGAATGACTTGAAAATTTACATGGATACTCTTGAAGCAATGAAAATTTCTTTGTCAAAAAAAAGTGCAAAATGTGCAAGTAGATGATGCTGTACTTGGCCAGCTGGATAATACCATTTTGTGTAACCACATCATTTCGGCACTTCAACAACATCAGTGTGTGGATAGTACAACTTTTATCAAGATGCACATTGCAATACCAGCTGCTGAAGAACCATTTTGAGAATAACAGGATGACATGACACCTGGCTGTCAGTTCACCTGACCTTAACCCTTGTTACTTCTGGCTGGGAAGGGGGGGGGGGGGTAACCTCAAAATGTTATGAACAGTGGTCAAATTGCAAGCACATCCACATCATGCCCACCATGGCATACTCTGATCTGTTGTTCAACAAGCATTTTTGTGCTTTCACCTCATAGAAAGAACACAGTGGACAACATATTTAAAATTTCTTAAGTTGTAGTTTTATTTGTTCAATTCCTTCATTTTTGTAATGTTTCCATGAATTATGAAATCGTGTAATGTTAATTAAGTTATAATTTTGCCCTGACTGACTATCATTTCCATTCTGCAAGCAAATTTACCACGTGTTGAATGAGTAGTGTTGTTAGTTTTATATTTTTAAATATTTTCCCCCTTTGCCATTTAAAATTCCATTGCTTCAGGAATATTCATGTAAATTTTGAAGTCATTCTGATGGTGGTTCTTTTTTTAAAGTGTTTTGAAATCAGAACTTCAGTTACAATTACCCTGTATATCGTAAATCATTGCTAATTAATCTGCATTATTTATGCTCCATTAAATACATTATATTCACCTAATTTTTGTAGCGGTTTTTGAAAAATAGCTTCCTGATTAAGCATACTGAAAGTTGCTGGAGAAAAAAAAAACCCTTTATGTATATTATATGGTTAATAACATTAAGAATTTTCAAACACAAAGTATTCATTGAGTTAAGTAAAAAATAACTAAATTGCAAAAGTGGATTTTTGTTAAAATGTAAGAAATATTTGTAGATTAATTAATATGGGAATAGTGTTAATTACATTAATAAACATTTTATTTTAATTAATTATTAGCAGTTTGAATGATTTTTTATAAATTTTACTGTTTTTAATGTTAATGCTATTTAAACCAAAAACTGGTTAAAACCAAAAAAACCCAGTTTTTTTACCAACCTTGGAAAGTGTCTTAAATGGAATAGAAAAATAGTCGTCAATAATCCATGTTTTTTTAATCATGGGAAACCTTTTTGGAACTGAACAGAGGGCATACTCAGTCTGTTTTTAGATTTGAAAAAACCTGCTAAAACAAAGAATTTTTGGCCAAGTGCAATTTTTATAGTTTGGGTGGGAAGAAGTTAAGTCATACTGATCCCCCTTTTTTGTTGAGGGAACTCTTTTACTTGGGAAAAATGATTACTGTTTATTACCTATACGAACTTGTTCTGGAAGTAAGGGCTTAGGTGGAAGCAGATTAACTATTAAAAATTTAGTAAAGGACTGCTTAGCATTTCATTTACGATGGAAATGGTGGCTTTTGTTAAAAAAACACTCATATTTCTTAAAAAATGTTGATAATTTCTATTCAAACTGAATTTTAAATATTAAAAGGTTTTTACTTTTTAGAAACATGTTCATTTTATTGCTCTATTCAAGAGAGAATTTTATAATAAAATTTAACCAATTAGTGCATTAATATGAAATTTCAAACATAGTCATTTGGAAGAGTAAATAAACTTTGCCTAATATGCTCTAAGAATGCCCTTCCAAGAGTATAGTAATTTGAGCAACACAAATGTGAAAAAATACAAAATATGCATCTCTCTTTTTAATACCAGTTGGTTTATATTAGCTTGAGTCCAGGGTTTAAGCTGGATAAAAATTTCCTTTCGCAAAAAAGCGAAAATAGGGGGAAAAGCTTTAGCAAAATGCTACGATGCTAAGGGGCCATTCAAGTATTACGTCAGCAGATTTTTAGCCATTTTTGACCCCTCCCCCCTTGTCAGCAAAACACTGACCCCCCTCCACCCCTTGTCAGCAAAATTTAGTCAGCAACTTAGAATATTTCATATCTTCAAAAAGGGTGGTTGATGATGTAAGCAACCTTCAAACCCCCCCTCCCCTTGTCATCAAAAGTCAGCAAATCCGAAACCCCCTACCCCCGATGCTGACGTAATACTTGAATGACCCCTAATGTAATAATTGATGGTTGGATGTCTACTCGTTGCATACCTTCTGTACGCATTTTTGCGAAATTGGCTACTACTTTTTTTGCATTCTACGATTTTCTTTCGCATTTTGCGAAAAATGCGACCGTAGCTTAAACCCTGCTTGGGTCATATTCTGAAAATTTGAAGTTTTACATGATGATAGAAACAAATTACAGCTTAGATTTTGCATGGATCTTTATAAAATGAAAACCTGCCTGGAATGGGAAAATGATTTTGATCTCTATATGTTCCATTTTCACTATATCGAGTAGCAAGGTTTCACAGCATATGGTACTGATTGTAAGCATAGTTTGTTGATTTATTTTCAATTATTGAACACCAGTTAAATGATGGATCTTCTAGTTGTATTTCATAAATGGAATTCAATCAGTTTTGAATCAGCTTCATTTTGTTCATTTTGAGAAACCCTATTAATTTCAAATACAATAATTAATTTTTATAATCACCTTTTCTACACATTGCATCAAAGGAACTCTGACAGCTTGATTTCCATCCAAAGAAACTACACATGCCTCAGAATCAGGAGTTGCTTCCATCAAAGCATGCACAGCTTCAGCTCCCATACGACAACCCTGAAAACAGTATCAAAATGATTTAAAAAACAACTTGCAACTTATGAATCAAGTTTTCTAAGTTGGGTTGACAGCACTGAAATATTTCATACTATATTTCAGTGCCTGAGCATATGCAGTTGATTTTGTTTAAGCTTCAAGGGAAATGCAAGAAAATTAAAATTATCATTCATTAGTGATGCTAGCTACTACATTATTGCACTGTGATTGGCACCTCCAAAACTTATTGAATATGCTTAATGCCTGCTTTACGAGAATAGTTTGTGATAGTCTAATGGAAAAACTTGTTCTAAATCCGTGCAAATCATTCAAGAGTTACCAAGAAGAAATACTGTACTATGATTAGCATATCAGAATTTATGCTTTTGATCATTTTACACATACTTGGTAATAAAAACATTGAAATTTTGAACTAAAACTTTATTATTAGGTTGAAGAAAAGAAGAAAAGAAGTAGATTTTGTATAAAAAAAAAAAAAAGAAGTCATATCAGGTGGAAACACTATCTCAGTGCACATTGGCTAAGCAATGTTAAAATATCCTGAAAATTATCAACAAACATTCCTATTAGTATTGTAAATATTTTTAGACAGACATACCACTCAAGAACTAACTTTCTGATTATCCAAGTCTTTCAGTTGGATTCCCTACACCAGCAGTTCAACCTGAACTCTCAGTAGCACTTGGAACTAAACATACACTTCTCAGGGGCTCTCAGCCATTTTCCAAGAAAAATAAATCGGTAAATACATTATAAAAAAAGATGCCACAGGGGCTCCTCAATATGAATTGATTTCAAAAAGGGCTAAGTGATCGAAAAAATGTGGGAGTCACTGCCTTACACGACACAAGTTGTTTTACCAATTTAGAAAATTTTGGTTTTTTCTGCAAGTAACAAATCAAATTTTTTTAAACAGAGATTTTGAATGATAAAGCATAGGGCAAACATAGGAAAAGAAATGGAAATAAAAAAATAATAAGATTGGTACGTAATTGGTACGATGATTGGTAATAATAAGATTGAATAATATAAGATTGGAGTATTTATTGAGCTGCATGTAATGTAAGGTTTTCAGAAGGAATTTAAAAAAATTCCAGCACCTCAAACTTTTGAGACTTGAATTATTAGGACTCTACTGTATGCTTCTTATCAACCAGCGATATGTATGTGTGAGAGCTATATTCTGCAACGTGAGTATATTTCTGTCGTTCTCTTCACTGAAAACTAATAAAAATGTAAGCATTTTGGTAAAAACTTTGTGAAATAAATGTATGTCTGTTGTGTAGAAACATTAGCACAAAGAATTGAAATGAACAAAATTTTAAAGAAGCTTTAAAAAAAGTTCAGTAAAATGAATTGGAATAGTGATAATTAAATTGAAAAAATTGTACTTACTAAAACTCTGTCAAATGCAGAAGGGCTTCCTCCACGTTGGACATGGCCTAGTACAGTGATTCGAGTGTCTTGCTGCAATTTTTCCTCAATGACCTACGAAAAATTTGCAGACTTTTTACCTTAAAGCATGTAGATATTAAAGATACATGACTTTTGAAAATATATAATAGAGTTTCACAAAACAATCATGAAAATTTTTGCTGGTTCCAGAAGTAGCAGCATGTAATCTTTTCACTATATACTTATTGACAAAACACAGCTGAGCTCAGAAAGGGTGAAGTTTCTAGGTCACAAAATGAAATAACATTTTCATAATATTTTATTTGAATACAATTATATAAAGAGTAGAAAAAGGACACTGGTGTTCAAAATTAAGAGAATTTAGACATTTTGTAGAATTTTTGAAAAACTGATCAATATATTTTGATGAAATTTGGTATGGATTACACATAAGAAATGATGTTATATAAAAAAATAGTACGATACAAAACACTCATGATCATGGTACAATCATAGTATGCACTGGTGATCGCCATTAAGGCTCATCAGCGCAGGGATGCCCAAAACCTACATTCCAAGATTGAACATAAAATGAATCTAGTACAGGATATGAAAAAATCAGATTTTTTATATTTAAATTAACTAATTGCTTATTAATTAAAACAAATCTTGTTAACCATTAAAAATGCATATTTTTTCATCTAATCTTTCAAGTTTAATTTAGCATTAATGAATAAACTAACAATAAGAAACAAACAATAAACAAATGAACTACAAGCAAGAAATATGAATACCAAAAATCTGTGTTTATGTAACATGAAAGGTCATTGAGTCTGAATTAACTTCATGGATTAACATTTTTGTTGTAGGGTGCTTTTATTTATAAAGGCTGATGGATACATTTTAATGAAATTTGGTATGGATACACATGTAAGAAATGTTATATATAAAAAAATTGTACCATATAAAACACCCATAATCATGGTATGCACTGGTGATCGCCATTAAGGCTCATCAATGCAGGGATGTTTCCCTTAAAATAAATGCCTGGTGGCAGCTCGGTATCAAATATGGTGCAGGTTTCTCTGTTCACTCTATGTACAACCAAAGGGCCATTCAGCTTCAATTAAATGAAAAACATATTCTGTTAACCAGATTGTTTCTTACACAATTGATGGATATATTTATTATGATGTGTTTATTTGATGTGTTATGACTTGCATGGGGTTGCTTAATAATTTACACATTTTTAGTCTTTTGCAGATTTAATGAGTTTTGATTAAAAAGAAATGAGCACACTGTAGTCTTTCCCACATTTTGTGTGTGGACTTCATTTTCTAATTCAAATCCGAACTGATATAGATTTTTTTCTAGCTGTCTAGAAATAGATTCAAGATTGCTCAAACTTCACGTCTAAAATGACTGGGACTTTACTAAATATGCTAGTCTGTAAAGCAGTGTTTTTTAACCTTTTATCTGCCGGCACACTTGAACCCAGATTTAAATTTCTGCGCCACACTTGAACTCACATTTGAATTTCCGTGTTGCACTTGAAAAAATTCAAATTAAAAAATACTATTCTAAAGATTCAATTGTTAACTTATATTAACTTATACAAACAATTTGTTATTTGTAATTAAAAGACAATTAAAGTACTTGAAAAAAACTTGATTGGATATTTGTACAATATTTTTTTTTCTGTGATTAAAAATTTTGGAATATATAGGAATGGTATACTTTTGTCTTCTTTCAAGGATTTCAGTTGCGATAGGTTTTTATTTTTTAAATTGTTCATTACAAAAAAAAAAAAAACTGGATTTACATGAATGCAACATTGAGACCAAAAGTATTGTTCAATTTTTTGGTAATACAGGGTGTTTCAAAAAGAATCATCTGATTAAAAAAAAATCATAACTATTCAGCTTTTACTTTTAATCTGTTTTGATTGAATAATGTATAGGTAGAAAGAGGGGAATCTCAAGTTTCACGCAGTTGCAGACAGGTAGCGCTCTTCCTTCGGCCATTTGAAAAAGAAATGCTTGAAAACTGGCTTTTCCTAGTTAGAAACTGATCCGAGTGACTTCATTTTCCAGCAGGATGGGGCACCACCACACTGGAGCTTGGACGTTTGAGAATTTTTGAACAATCGCATTCCTAAACGATGGATCGGCCGTATGGGACCTGCTGAGATTCAGTTAAACATCACTGGCCCCACAATTGCCGGACATCACAGTGTGCAATTTCTTCTTGTGGGGTTTATAAAAGACTACATCTATGTGCCTTCCCTTCCAGCTACATTAGCCAAACTGAAGATATGCATAACAACAGCCATGAAAGCAGAGGATGCAAACATGCTCGCAAAAGTTTGGGATGAATTTGACTACTGTATAAACATATGCCATGTATTCCAAGGTGGATATATTGAGTGCCTTTAATTTTGTTTGTGAAAAAACTTTATGATTAACCATGTAATATAAAATTAATCTTAAGTGTCTATGTTCAATATTTTTTGTAATATACACATTTCAAATCGGATGATTATTTTTGAAACACCCTGTATTTCTAATCCTTAGATGAGTCATCATAACTGAAGATTTTGAAATCAAAAATATGTTGCCACTTTGTTGTTTGAATAGTGAATGGAATAAAAACTATTCTACAAAATTATCACAAAAAAATGAGTAACTTTGCCTGGTTTTAACTTATACAAAAATTGCCACGTTTTTAAGACAAATAAATTACACTGGTCGAATGGTCGACGCGTTTCGGCTCTTCAATGGAGAGCCGTCATCAGGACCTCGTGGTCAGAACTCACACGAATGAAGAGTGATGTTTACGTCTGGTCGTCCGAAGAGTTCGCCTTTGTATTTGCTGCGTCCAAGTGGTCTTTGGATGCGAATTGGGGAGCCATCTGTTGTAAAGTGTTGAAAGTTTTTTCACGACTGAGGTTAATAAAGCCTGTCCAAGCTGACGAAATAGGTGGTGTGTTTCTTCCATCATTAACGAGGAAATTCTGGCATGTTCTGATGAAGTATCCCTCGAGAAAATTCAATTCCGAATTGTGTGTTGCTTTTTTAAAAACAAATGCTTTGTCAAAATCAAAATGATGTGAATGTTGCCAGCAGTGTTGGGCAATAGCCGAATTATCCGTTCGTCCCTTCTCAACATGCTTTCGGTGTTCGAGAACTCGAATATTTAGATTTCTTCTAGTTTGGCCAATATATCCATTTTCACAATTCTTGCATGGGATGAAGTAGATACCAGATTCTTTGGAGGGTGAGATAGGATCTTTCAGATGGGAAAAGGTGAGTATATTTGTTGGCTGGAATATTGTATGGAAGTCAAATTTCTTGAAGATAGAAGAGATCATGAAACTTGAAGAAACGAATGGAAGAACAACGGTATTAGAAAACTGTTTTGAGTCAGCTGGGAGCAGGTTCGTGGTGCATGTCTGGGTCATTTTTCTGAGGACCTTGTCGATGATAAAAGGTGAAAAACCCCGATTAGAAGCGATGTCACGAAGGATATTGAGTTCATTCTGGAGGGAGGCTGAATCACTGCAAAGTTTTAGTGCTCGATGAACAAAAGAAGAAAATGCCGAAAGTTTCTGATTGGGAGGATGAAAGGATTTTGCATGAGGTGGCATGGAGATAGCGAATGGCTTACGGTACACAGATGTATGAAATTCAGTGTCTGTCTTTTTAATGAGCACGTCGAGAAAAGGCAGTATATTATTTTTTTCCATTTCATAGGTGAATTCAATATGTGGGTCAATAGAATTCATAAAATTGAATAACTCAGTGACATTGACATCAGTCTCATCAACTAAAGTGAATGTGTCATCAACATACCTGATCCAAAGTTTGAAGTGGTGGGTTTCCAAAAGTTTTGTTTCGAAAAAATCCATATATATGTCACAGAGGATAGGCGAGAGTGGGTTGCCCATGGCAGGACCTTCTGTTTGGCGGTAAAACTTTCCAAACACTGAAAAATAATTGTGCGATACACAAAGTTGGGTGAGTTGACATATTTCTTCGATTTCAATCGAGGAGAAGTGGAATTCTTGCAGACGTTGTTTCAGGAAAGAAATTGCACCGCTGATGGTGTGAGCTGAAACGCGTCGACCATTCGACCAGTGTAATTTATTTGTCTTAAAAACGTGGCAATTTTTGTATAAGTTATTCTACAAAATTTTCGCAAACAAATTTACTGAATACTTAGTTAGGTTTTACCATTGTTATCTCTAGATTCATCCAACTGAATTGCTTATGCGTTTAGTTTTGTCAAGTGAGACATAACTAGGATATATGTTTTATATTCTACATATAAAGAAATGTTTCCTGATACATCCTTCCATGTTCACACATTCTGGGAATGTGCTTGAGAATGGCAGTGTAAATGTAGGCCATGCAGTCTTGGGGTCATGCTGTCTGTACGTGGGAGTGTATAGTAGACACTCATATACTCACAACATTTGAGGTTTGTCTTTTGCAAAGGGTGGGCGGCAGCTTTTATCTGCTTCCACCAATTTAATTAAATTCTTAATTTTCTTCATGTGATAGAATTGCTGAGTCTCTACGTGTCATTATTTTAACTAAAATACTACATTAAATGGCATATATATATATATATATATATATATACTATGAATACTTATATATATATATATAGACAGATATTTTAGATACTGAGAGACCATTTAGGCATTATTCCCATCTCAGATTTTTAAATTTCAGAAATTAATTTCTTACAATATTCTAAATTTATTTTTTAATATTCTACTCCAAAAAATTTTATAATTGCAGAGAAGACCGGTATAAAATAGTGATTATGTAATAGTATGAGGTTTCATTTGCTTTTAGCTTTGATTTCTGTGAATGCGCATCCTGCTTCTTTGACTTTTGATGACGTATATTTTGTCTAAATTTTTACTTGTTAAGTAGTACTAAGTATAACAAACAGTTTATCATTATGATAAGCTGTGATAAGATGTACATCTAATCACTTGTATAATCAATAATAATAATCTTAATTTTGGTTTATACACACACACAATTAATGTTACAAAATTTTAACTTGTGTTTTGAACTTATTTAGAAAAAAATTTAGTTAATTTCCCTTAAAAATAATCTGAAGCTTGTATAAACTTTTTATTATTAAAAAGAGTTTGTATAGCAAGCATCAATAGTGAAAATTAATAAAATTAACACAATTTTTTAAAATAATGAATCTTCAAATTTAAGCATTTCATGATGACATGAAACACAAAACACCTTTGAATAAATGCATAAATGTGGCACAAACAACACAAATTTTAAGTGTAAAGTGTAAAAGATGGCAGGTCAAAATAATCTAAAAATATAAACACAACAGAACCGCAATTGTCATGAAATACAAAGAGTGCACCAATATGAATACTTAGGAGTTACTATACAGGATGATTTAAAATGGAACTTGCAATGTGATAAATTAACTAATAAAATCTGATTTCATAGTTGTACCTTATAAATTAAAATATTTAATAGATGGAGATTTTTTAAAGGACATTTTTTATACATGGATTTATTCAATTATAACCTATGGATTATGTGCCTGGCTTTCCTAACCAATATTATGAAATTAAATAACACATACAACAAAGCAAGAACACTAATAATACAAACATGTAATACATACGATAACAATATCAATTGTCATACACTGGACATTTACAGACTTATAAATTTTGTGTTCAAAAACAATAATTGGTTAAAGCAGAAAACAAACAGAATTTCGGCAAGAATAAAACATGAATTTGAAGTCCCAAAAACAAACATCTTTTTCAAAAATGTTTTTCGTTTACTGCTCCAAAAATAATGAATTCACTTCAGTCGAAAGTTCATACTCACAACAATAAATGATGTTTTCGTGTATGCAAAAAGCGTACAAAATTACGAAAATATATTTTAAGATTATTTTCATAGAATACAATATAAATAATGACATCAATGGGAAATATTGGGGTAATTTTCACAGCTGAAACACATTTTTCACGATGTCATGATACAAAAAAGGGGGTCTATATATGTGTGTATGTATATATGTATCTCTATGAGCATGTATGTGTATATATGAATAGTATTGTGAAACGAAAAGGTATATTTATTCCATAGGCTCATTATTTATACAAGAAATATCGTAATTCAACAATTTCAGATCTGATAATTCAAATTTTTAGAGTGCAAATTTTTTTTTAATATTCATATCTTATTACATAATATTTATTAACATAACGTACGGTACTTGGAAAAAAATGGTGGCTAAATATAATAATTTAATCCATAGGGCTGCCTGGAAGGATGCTATGTCCCTTGGGGACCAATATGACTATTGTATTCATGTGTTGTTCTTTCTATGTGGTTTTTGTTCTGTCTTATATGTATTGTTTGTTTTTGCAAAAAAAAGTAAACTCTCACTAATGCATCCTATATCAGACCAGGGTGTGCCAGATCACTGGAAGGTAGGTGACAAAAGCTCATCTAAGTAGTATAAATTTCTGTGCACAGACATGCAAAACATGTGGTATTCCATTTTATATTCACGGGAAGCAAATTTAAAACCACCAGATTACTACATAGGGAAGATTAGCGCAGAGCCAGATTTAGAGGATATACTGTATGGCATAAGTTTTTTTTAAATAAAATATCAAATTCTTTAACCTCACTTTTTTTACTTGCTCTGCTGAAACTGGATTACCATCTTTATCTTGAGCTCCTTCTGCCACCAATATTATATTTAATCTTTGCCCATTTTCTCGTTCCTGGAAAATATATTCAATGATACCAACACCATAATAAAGAAAAACCAGATAAAATTAATCCATGAATGATTTGAAAAAACCCAAATATTGGTGAAAAAAATAAGTCAATCATATCAATAAAGCATGGAATTTCAAAAATTATTCATTAAAATGTGTTATTTTCAAGTTGATTTTCAGAATTTGTGGTGTTTTGTGAAAGCATACCATATCAAAATTAAAAACTGAGATGCTTTCATGAAAAAACTTTTTTTTTTAATTTCTAATTAGCAATTTCTCAAATTTTGATGCTCAAAATTCATGCCGCTCATTAGAATCATGGATAGTTATCATTTGAATATTGCTATCAGTTTTGATAAGGACAGAATGAACCAATATCATAACATGGGGAAAAAAATTGTCTATAGTTATCTGTACTTAAGTTTACGCTATTTTTTTACTTTTTTTTTTTTGCGCATTTTGAAGCTAAGGTTGAACCAGGGTCATTTTATCTCTGTAAGTTACCGTTATCAATCCTTAAGACTATGTAGGACATCAGAAGACTCCCTGGTTGATAAAAAATTTCTGTACTTTGTTCACAATTTTGTCCAAATCAGGCCATAATAGCTGCTATGATCAGGGCCGTATTTACGTTTTTGCCGCCTGTGGGCTATACAAATATTTTGCCGCCCCCCTCCTATTTCCAGTCTAACTTTTTACCCCCCTCCCTCTTCCATGCCATTACTAATAAATCATACACAAACAAAAGACAAAAAAAGGGTTACTGTATATTTAGTTGAGTCTGAATTTTACTTTTCTGTCCTGTATTTGTATCCTATACGATCCATGATGATTGCCATATAACCAGGGGGGTGGGGGGAAAGGAGAGCTCAACCTCCGACCTGCATTTACACATCCATGAAATACACTGATAAATTTAATTCAAATGTATGGTGCATACGTTATGTCTTTAAGTTGATAAAATCTATTTGATAAATTAATATCAGTCATATAAATGTTTTTACTTTCACACTTTTATTCTATTTGGTTATAGATATTATCTACTCCGATTTAAAATTTTTTTTGTGTATGGTTTTGGACAGTACAGTGAAAACCATGATATTTATCATACTGCCCAAAAACCTTGCCAACCTCAATATACAGTAAAACCTTGTTAAGTCGTTACCCTGATAAGTCGTCATATTTCTTCAGAACCTTCCAGCTCTCAGAGACCACAATGTTATTAAACCCTCATTTACTCGTCGCTAATTTCGGTTAAGTCGTCACTATGAAAAAGTTTGAGAAAGAGGAAAAACTATTTTTATGGTTCCCATTAAAAAAAAAGAGCTTGTGTTAACAGCATTGCTATATACTTAAAAGTCACCATAAAATCCTATGTACCCAAACGGAACAGTTTAAGTAACGAAAGTTAAGCTGTGGAAGTTCATTTGCCGACTGAGGTTTTTGGAACGTTGGGGACTGTTCAAGCTAGATCTCATTTCTGCATGGGCTGCATTGGAGAAACTGGACAAACCGTGAGACACCCAAGCTCTGTTGCAAGAAGCAACGTTAGCACATCACCCCCCCTCCCAGGGGGAGGGGGCAGGGCATCTCCGGCAAAACCAAAATTTATTGATATGTCAAAGATTACATATAGTGCAAGGAAATAAAAAATTATGTAAATCAAAGAATCAAATTAATCAAGTTAAAGTCAAAATGAAACGGGCACGGATAATAAGTAATCATAGAAAGCATGGACTCTACAAATTTAGGGCTTGAAATTTAAACAAAATATCTTTGTTGAAAAAAGTTAAACATTCTTTCCCAAGTTGAGGTCTTCTGTTTACTTTTCCCTGCCCAGGACTCCTCCACCAAGTCAAAAGTGTTCGAGATTACCTTGTAGTTGTATCATGAACTACTGATGACGAATTCAAACACTAAAATTACATTTGATGTATATGTAAAATTAATGTGCAATAGGGAGTTCTGTTATGAAGAAAAGCTACTTATTTAAACAGTTGCTCTGTTAGTCTAAACTATAAATTACTCAAGTATAAATCAAAGTGTACAGTACAATATTCACCACAATAATTTAAGTAAGACATAAAATAAGATAAAAATTACTATTATATTTTTTCTTTCGCAATCTATAAATTTTATTAATATATAGTTATTTTGATTCATACTTTAATAAATGTCATATTACTTTAAATTTATACGATTTTCATAACAATGCACATTAAAACTGACAGAACTCTGCTTAAGTCGTCACTCCTCTTAAGCCATCATAATTTTTTGATAACTTGAGGTGACGACTTAGAGGTTTTACTGTATATGTGTAAAATGTACTATTTGAATAGAGCATAGCATAAAAGCTGAAGGAAAGGTTTTGGTATTGTACACTCATGTAAGTTCACTATGAGTTAGATGCGCAATCTGTCTTTCCCTTCGCAAAACTGGAAATTATAATTTCTTGTTTTAATTATAGTAATAAAATAGTGTTTATAAATAAAACATTGTAATACATTATTTTATACAAATATTCTATTCAAAACATCCTCCAAAAGCATTCATTTAGGTTTTTGCTGGTTTAAACTAGTTTTTAACACTTGTGACATCAACCGGTTAAAAACCAACCCTAGGACATATATTTTTCTTTCCACTGAGCAACCAAGAGGAGTTAAGATTTGGTAATTAATCCATGTAGGATCCTCAGTCAGAGTTATATTTCTTATCCTCTGAAGACGACACCAATAGCATGTCGAAATGCATTAGGAAATTTGTATTTTTATTGTATTTGCTAATTTGTTTGTAATTTTTTGAGTATTGGGCAAATTTCATCTACTCTTCAAGAAATTGATTTCCAAAATCTTTGGCAAAGTTTACACATTCATTCAAGTGTTACCCAGGTTTTTACTTTCAGCACCTTTTAAAACTCAACTTAGCTTAGCTACATATGGCGTTCAAAATTGAATGGACAATATATTCTTACCTGATTATCATATCATATACATAATTCACACACAAATACTTTTTCTATTTTAGCTACAATTCCCATAACACATACAAATTGTGCTGAATTCTGGAATCTGGTATTGTTCACAAAAACCACATAAATTGAGCCAGCTTAAGACAGGGCAAAGCCTGTGACTATATATCAATCAATGGTACTCATGAATAACCAAAAAATCCTACATACTTGCAGTAGTTTTTTACACAATGTTTGTGGCCAATCTCTCTCTGGAGGCCATTCAGGGATGAAAACAAAATCTGCTTCACTAGCTAAAGCTCCAACTAGAGCTAGGTACCTGAAATTGAATGTTATAATATTGAAAAACAGTTTAATTCATATCACATGCACTTTACACAGTTACTCCAATATACACTCTCAAAAAAATCATACAACCCTTTATTTGGCAATGTTGCTCTCAAGCAACATGAGTTTCTTATATTTTTTGAGTAAAAGCATTTTATATATTGAGCTCGTTTTGGTATTGATGCTTCAAAACAATTCCTAAACATTCAATTTTTACTTGAGTTAGAAACATTGTTTCTATAATTACCAACGAAATGGCTCACAGGTACACGTCTCCTATTTCTTGACAAGCCAAGCAAGAATGATTTTTGACCTTTAATTTTTGAGTGAAATACCATGTGTGGAGGAGAGATATTGTTTTGAATTCTTCAACAATGAGAGAAAAGTAAGTTGGGAAGCAATAAATGACATTTTTGTATTATTCTAATCAATGTAAATTATATAAATTCAGTGTGCTGCTTAAAATGCAACACTAAATATTTTTTAAATATTGACACAAAATTTTTTTTTATCATAAAATAATATTCAGGGTACCCCTTATTTGCTTAATATAACCCCCTCAAAAATTCTCTCTCCTGGATATTTCTATACTTGCCATATACTACTACTATTTACTATATTATATACTTGAAGGGTTAAATTTTTTCAAACAGAAGAAAGAAATCTAAAAAATTGAATCAATTGAAAGTGAAGATACAATAATAACAAATATTTAAAAAAAATAATAATAAATATTTAAAAAAAATAATAATAAATATTTAAAAAAAATAATAATAAATATTTAAAAAAAATAATAATAAATATTTAAAAATAATAATAATAAATATTTAAAAATAATAATAATAAATATTTAAAAATAATAATAATAAATATTTAAAAAAAATAATAATAAATATTTAAAAAACAGCTTTTTAAAAATGATCATTTCAATAGTTTTAATTATTTTGCACACATTGAAATTGATTTTTTTCTTTAATAATGGTTCAAAAAATATTTATTTGTATACTGTAATAATTTAGAACAATGGTTCTAAAAATCATTCTCAACGGGCATGGGTGAAAATCCAGAAAAAGGAGAGCTATGGCAAGTGATTTGGGGGGGGGGGTCTACAGAGACCTGTGAAAGAAACAGATGTAAAGCATTCAAGTGAAATACGGTGGAACCTATCCCACTCCTGGATGATTGGGGACCTATTTGAAATGGAGGGCTCACAAGAAACAAAATGGTGAAAAGGGGCCATGGGTTTAAAAAATCTTAAACAGATTTTTGACCCCTGCAGTGCTCTCATTGCAAAAACAATTATCTATTTAAATAAGCTATCTCACACATTCATACAATAAGAAATTTTTACCATAAGAAATTGCTTCCATCATGCTGATTTCTCTGGAAATTCTGTCAATGAAAGTGAAGATGACGATGATGACTTGGTCCCTTTTTACGTGTTGTTAAAGCATTTGCAAAACTGTGGGGAAGATACGCCTGATGAAAGAACGTATCTGAATGCTGACGGAAATCTTCAGATATGCACTGAGAACAACGTAAAAGATATTGTGGCTGAACTTCAGGGAAGTAAAAACATATCAGATGACAAAACTGACAAAGAATTGCCACCTGCAAAGATGCCTTCCAAACAAGAGGTCATGAATTCTATTGATCTATTAAGAAAATTTGTATAGGACTGGAAAGCACAACAGACAGGGACTTCCAATTGCTATCTTCATTGGAGAAAAGGATCGCATCTTCAACCACCAATTCCATACAAAAACTTGAGTTTTTTTTCAGTGTAATTTGTTTTCCAACTCATAAATAAAGAATACATATTTTACTTTCATTTATAATGTTACACAAAAAAAAGTAAACTGCTATACAATAAGACAATACTTTGGTTCCCATAAACACGTGGAAAAATTTGCAAATTTGGAAAAATCAAAAAAGATAATATTTTTGTGTTATTCAAATGCGTAATTATGTAGCAAATAAACATTGATTACGAAAAACTCGAGTAGGCCTAATCAATTTTCATGACTGAACATGTTTGAATAGCTAAAATTTGGTTTTTATTTGGTTTTTCCTGCATGAATGCATCCATAAGACAGAAATTGGCTTACTCCGTTTGAGTCACTCCGCTTACCAAGTCATATTTTTGCTCTCCCAAGAGTGATTCATTAACGAGGTTTGACTGTATTCCCATATTTAATTAATCTATAAATATTAAATTATCATCTATAAAATAATCTATGTATGAGAAATATAAAATAATATATCTCATAGATTTCAACAAAACCAACTTTTGCAATTTAATTATTTTTTGCTTAACTCAGTGAATTACTTTGCATTTGATAATTATTAACCATATGATATATAAAGGTGTTTCCTCCAGTTACTTTCAATATGCTTAGTTAGGAAGCTATTTTGCAAAAACTGATAAAAATTAGGTGAATATAGTATTTAATTGAATATTAGTATTTAATGAAGCATAAATAATGCAGATCAATTAGCAATGATTTACGATATACAGGGTGATTATAACTAAAGTTCTGATTTCAAAACATTGTAAAAAAACAAGCATTGTCAGAATGACTTTACAGTTTACATGAATATTCCCAAAGCTATGGAATTTTATATGGCAAAGGAAGAAAAAATACTTAGAAATGTAAAATTAACGACACTGTACTCATCCAACATGTCGGAAATTTGCTTGAAGAATGGAAATGATAGCCAGTCAGGGCAAAATAACTTAATTAACATTGCACAATTTCATAATTTTGGGAAACATCACAAAAATGAAGTAATTGAACAAATAACTACAACTTACTCAAGAAGTGTTAAATATGTTGCCCACAATATTTTGGATATGAGATGAAAGCACAAAAATGCTAGTACAACAACAGATCAGGCTATGTCATGGTAATGATGTGAATGAGTTTTCAATTCACCAAAGTTTGCAATCCAACAAGTGTTCATAACATTTTGAGGTACCTCTCCACAGCTAGAAGTTGTAAATGTGAACTGGCAGCTGGCCAGATGTTGTGTCATCCTGTTATTGTCAAAATGGTTCTTCAGCAGCTGCTTTGCTGGTATCTCAATTTGCATTGTGATAAAAGTTACGCAATCCACACACTGATGCTGTTGAAATGCATAAATGATGTGGTTGCACAACATAGATTACAGGCCTACTGCTGGCCAAGTAAAGCATCATCTACTTGCACATTTTGCTCTATTTACTTTTTTTCTTTTGCCAAAGAAATTTCCATTGCTTTAGGAGTATCCATGCAAATTTTCAAGTTTTTCTGATCAGTAGTTTTAATCGTATAGCTTTGGAATAAAAACTTTAATTATAATCACCCTGTATATAGCTACTTTACCGCACACCAACTCCAGTCACATATCCCCATACAGCAATATCCAACCAGTGAAGTTGGGTGGGAAATGAAGGCTCCATCCAACAAGAAAAAAAATCTTGTTGACATCAACTGTTGTTTATAAGAGTTGAGCAGCTGCAAGAATTAAATTTTCAAATGGCTCTGCCAAACAAGATAGACAGGTACATTTCCTTTATGTCATCAAACCATAAAGAAAGCTCCTTTTGCAAGAACTCTTGAAGAAGCATATACAAGTGTATATCAAATCTGTTTGCGACCAGGAACAATAATTCTTGAGTTCATTTCCAGTCCAATGAATTACAGCAGAGTAACATCAGTGGGTATAACATGTTTTTTCTTGGATGAAGTGCACAAGATAAGCCAGATAATGAATTAAGATAATAAATGATAATAAAAATAGCCAGACTAATCTATTGAACCTCCTACCTCTCCAATATACAATGACTACTGATTTATGGATCTACTATGAAAAAGGGAAAATTTCCCAGAATCCCCTGGGCTTACACTGATTGAAGGATAATGAGTGATGTCACATAATTGCAAATTTACATATACTTATGACACTTTCTAAAAATATATATGCACCAATTACCTCTTCAAAAAACTCAAATACAAATATTATCTAACGTGATAATTACACAAACTATAATCATAAATATAACATACTTCATTTGAGCAAAAATACATTAATATATAATTCTTTCAATCTAGCAATAACAATAAAAAAAACCCATGATACTTCCATTAAAAGAGAGACAGTAATGTTTGATTGAGAAAGGCGTATCATCCTGTCAACACCCACCCTGAAGACATAGCCACAAAAATGATTTGACCAATCTTTAAAAAACATTTTTTCCATCTTCCAGATAACTTTCAAATAATACAGAATAAATAAATAATTATGAGGTTTTATGATACGAGGGGCAAATAGCAAAGGACTATATTTTTGGTGGTTTTGTACTGTAGGAGAGGTGAAATGTTCCACCAATCATCTTGACTATCACATATATGCTTTTGTTTAAATCAGGACTGAACTTAGAAGGAACAGAGAATACATAAGTTTTACATAGAATACGGATTTCAAATTCTTGTTAGTGGAAGTTGTTGAAGATAATAAATTTTTCTTGAGGTGAAAGTGTCTATTCCAATATTATAAATAAATTTAAAAAAATAAATACTTCATTTATTATAACTAGGTTTTATAAGTCTGCAATTAAAGGTATAAAATTTTATTAGATCAAAGAAAAAGAAACTCACCCACAGTGTCTACCCATAACTTCTAGTATGAATGTCCTCTGATGGCTAATGAAAAATATGTAAAATATTCAAATTGAATCAATCAAAATAAAATTTCAAATTACATTTCTGCTGCAATAGCAGGAAAAAATTCATCATTACACAATCTCACAAACTTTCACACTTATTCCTAAACTTCACTCTTATATATAGTTTATTTTTTAACCACAGACAAACCATTTAAAAAATAAATTTTTTGATGATAGGCACTCATGTTTTTGTTCTCTTAATGTTTTTCTTACATATTTTTGTTTCAAAAAATTAGAACACTCCAGAAATTCACAAGAGCAGTTCGTGAAATGCTCAAGTTGGAAAGCCCAAATTAACAGTACAGTTGTAATTTGCATTTTCATCTTCTAATAGGGCTTTCTTTGTCTTATCAAAAAATTTGTATAAAGTAGATTGAATGTACCCTAAAATGCAAAATTACTTTTTCCTCTTTGTTTCACAAATGTAGAACAGCCGAAAGTTGTAAAAAAAATTAGAACATTGACTTAAAGTGTATTACATGAATAAAGGTTTTGGAGGCCATAACTACACAGGGCAATAGACTTGTTTGAAGGGGTGCAGAGAAGAGCTACATGTGCTCTTGTTGGTACACAAGGCTTGAATTATGAAGAGACAAGAGACTTTATTTCTTGAATATGTTTACGTAGAAGGACATGGGTGTCGGGGGATATGATCAAAGTGTTCGAAATTTTCAATGGGATGAAAGGATAGACCACGAGTTATTAATACACTGTCAATCAACTGCTTTGACAAAGGGACCCCAGTGTCATTTAGTAAGTGACAATTCTGGGTTGTATCAGAGTTTTTCTCTAATAGGGTAGTCAGTAAATGGAATAGCTTACTTCCGGGAGTTGTGAATTCTAACGCAGTTGATATGTTTAAAAAAGAATTATGATAGACACAGTGGGATAAATCAAGAAGCTATCCGTACTTAGACAACCATAATCTTTTTTATAGGCAGTGTTTATACAGGGTGGGCAAAAAGTCTGTAGAAACTTTAAAAATGAATAAAAACTGGAAAAATAACCAAAATAAAAAATGGTTTGCAGGGTAAGGAGCGCTAGGTCACAGAAATTTTTTTAAGACAGGGGGAAAAAACTAAAAACAGCCAATTGGTGGTGCTGGTGCGAGTGACTTCGGTGGAAATATGCAAATGAGACGGTTATAAGAACTCGCACTCATAATGCACAATCAGTTCACCATTGTAAACAGTGTCTGTCGACCTGCTGCACTTTGCCGTTGCTGGATTTGTGACTCACCTGCAATGTGTTATACCCTGTGGTGGTGGTCATGTGGAACACATACTGCTGTAATAAACGATTCGGAGGCATTCTGTTCGTTATTTGCATATCTTATCTTTGACTTGTGTATGTCAGTGCCACATATTGGGTTTTTTTTATTTTTTTTTTTTTCCTGTCTTAAAAAAATTCCCATGACCTAGCGATGCTAACCCTGCCAACCAATTTTTATTTCGGTTATTTTTCTGGTTTTATGAATTTTTAAATTTTTTAGACTTTTTGTCCACCTGTATATTAAATTTTTTTGCCGATATATGCTTTTTATATTGGTTATTTTGGTTATATTTGACATCCATATTTTTTATGGGCATAATTTTTACAGCCTACTCATTGGGTAATTAGCCTGTTGTGTGGGCTTATATTTGTATTTGTATATTTTTATGCAAATTTACATCAACTTGATCAAATAAACATTGTCTTTCCTGGTTTTACATATATGTAAACACAGAATTGTTCAATCTTTGTATTATGGGTAGAAAAACGGAACATATTTGCTAACATAAAAATACATGTGCATTTGCTTGGACAGTATGTATTCAGACGATATCAGCACAAGTTTTCTCATTATAATGTGGCCATCTTTGGCCTTGATCATAGATTTTATACATCAAGATATTGAATTGATAAGTCTCCGGCACAGATCTGGATCACAGATCTCGGACCTCAGTCATGAATCTTATCCTGGCTATTGTAGAGTCAATAGCAGCTGGTTAGCAATTGAACAATTTTTTTTAGCTTAACTCTACAATTTCTTGATAAGATCAGCATCGGGTACAATCATCAGTTATTTAACCACAGTATCAATGATGTTTTATGGATATTGCAGAATTCTTGATCCAATCTGCATTTTTCATCTTCAAAGAAAGTCTTCAGCTGCTGGAACCAATATATAAAGACCTTTAAAGGTCTATACATTAAAACTGGGCAATATTAAAAATTTTACATCGTGATACATCATTAACCTTACACCACGATATGATATATCAATATATGCAGGGCTTCCCCTCAAAAAATTTGAGAGTAGGGCGTGGCAGGGTACTCGCGCCCTAACACAACATAATTATAGCCTTATATTGGAAAAATTAAATATTAAAAAAAATAAATTTTTCAAAATTTAGATTAAAAAATTTTATAGCCCTATAAGATTGACTCAAGCCAAAGCAAAATGACAGAAATAACTTGGTAACAAAAACAGTTTGTGGCCAAAACTGCCTTGTGTACCAGCAACCACAGATAATTCTTTGTCTCTCCTCACAATATATATTGCGAAGTCTCTTCCATAGTCCAGTCTATTAACTCTCTTCGACAATGCACAGCAAATTATGAACACCTCTAAATTTTTTTTTAAGAATGATGCTCTTTCAAGAGCACAGTGCAAAATGTGTAAATTACAAGGTCCAATGTTTAAAAAGTCAAGGTAAACTGTATGGTTTACTGTGTTGTCCAACCTTTTTTTAAAGGGATTTCTTTACATTTTACTGTTCAATGCTAGCATGATCGTTTTAGACAAATGACGCAGCTTAATTTTTAGGTCTTTCGTGAGCATTGTAAATATTGCATATGCTTTTGCATGCCCCTAAAAATACAGAAGACATTTGAATGCTATTGGGCAGCATCAGCATCACAAAACCTAGAATAGATCTATGTATCCAACTGCTTTGTTAAGCAAAGTGTTGTTGCACCTATACTCAAAATGTGCACCATAATTTTGAATGATGAATGTTAGTTACTGTACAATGAATAGTCCAAGAACATGAAGTAGTGATTACAAAATTATTTTCCCTATCCAGATAGAAGTTTTTAATGACTACTCAAAACATTTATGCAAAATAAGTTTTTGAACCCTCAAACTAAGTGAAAGAAAAATGAATAAACCACATTGCCCACACACAACTCCTCCCAAACAACCTGAAAAATGATACAACCTTTGCTTTGGCAGAATTATTATTATAACTGCCTTCATGGGACAGAACTTTTTCTTGGGGACTCAATTGAAAGGGTTATTATGCAAAATATGTGTGCATTTTTGTGGGCCCTCATTTGTGGGGCTCTGGGGTAGTGCCCGGTTGCCCACGCCTAGTTACGGGAGTGATCTAGGATGTGGGTGCCACACAACAAGTAATGTGGAGCTGAGTTATGAAGAAAAGGATGAAATCATAACTTTTTAAAATTAATTCATACCTGATGAACATGAAAAATCAAAAGGTTTATTCTCTGATTTCCCCACTACAGAAAATTCCTAATGATTTTGTTTTTGTAGATTTTCTGAGCATAACTACTTCTCATTGATTCACTGCTTTACATTGTATGAATGAGTTGGGGAAAAAATTCATCAAAAATCAAATAAATTTCAGAAAAATAAAAAATAAATATCTTGACAGTAAGTGATATCTATGGCACCTGCTCAGAAAATATGATAAAGCTGTGTGAATTTAAACAGTGCAAAAAAACAGCAGCAATTTCATGTAACGCGAGATGGTCACGCACGTGAAGAATCAGGAGTGATGTCACTTTGTTTTCAATAGAGTAGCTGGAAAATTGGTTATCCTGCTTCACCGATCATGAAGCTATCCATCAACATAGATCCTTCTTTCCTCCTTATTTGCTGGCAGAAAGCGAAGTTGGCATTCATGCATGTGTACTTGCTTGCCGATCGGTTCTACCATGCCTGCTGATGGTCCAACATAGATATCCCGATTTAATGATTTTGATCACAGCGATGTATCATTAATTTTTATGTCTAATATTGTGATGCCAATTTAACTTACACACCTGAGCGAAGTATCAGGGGAAACCGATAACCTTACATCGAGTTGAAATCCAATTTAGCTAACACGCGTGTGCATTATGGGAGACAACCGATATCTTTAAATCTAGTGGAAATCTCATTCAGCTAACAAGCGTGCACGATTCTTATTATCCGATATAGACATTAGCAGGCATGGTAGAACTGATTTTGCAGACTTCCCTTTCTATCAGCGAACAAGGAGGAAAAGATCTATTTATTCACAGATAGCTTCATGGTCGGTGGAGCAGGATAATCAATTTTCCAGCTACTCTATCGAAAAAAAAATGTCACCTGATTTTTCATGTGACAATCTTAATCTCATGTTATGTGAAATCACTGCTGTGATTAATTTTTTGCACTATTTTAATCCACAAAACTTTATTTTGTTCTTTGAGCAGATGCCACAAATGTCAATTACTATCAAAATATTTATTTTTTATTTTCTGGAATTTAGTTCACTTTTGAAGAATAATTTTTTGTGGTTTATTAATTTTTCTTTTGCTCATTTTGTGTCAACGTCATTCTTAAAAAACTTATGGGTCTTCATAATGTGCTGTGCATTGCTGAAGAGAATTAGACTGGACTGTGGAAGACTCTAAAAAAAAATATAATATATATATTGTGAGGAAAGACAAATTATCTGCGGTTGCTAGTACTGTTTTCTGTTACCAATTTATTTGTATCATTCTGCTTTAGCTTGAGTCAACCATATAAGTTACTGAAATTTTGCTATGAACAAAATTTCTAATTTAAAATGCTTTTAAAAATATTATAATATTTTAAAAATATTATTATAAAATATTATAATTAAAAAAATTATAAGCCTATAATTGTTTACAATTTTTGTTAATTGCATTTTTAATTGAGTTGCTATATTTTTGAAATATATGACATCCATATTTTTATGGGCATCTTTTTCCCAGCCACTTCGTTGGGCATTTTGCCTGTTGTGGCGTTGTATTTGTATAATTATGTTGTCTTAAGAGGTAAACCCCCCATCCTACTCTCTACTCTTTCAAACTTTTTGAGTGGAAGCCCTGCATATCGATATATCATTATATCTTGACGTAAGGTTCACGATGTATCACAATGTAAAATTTTTAACATCGCTTAGTCCTACTCTTCCATACAAGTCTTCAATTTCTGGAATCAAAAGGTAGAGAGTCTAATGTAAAACTGCATTCAAAGAAGTCTTCTAATTTATCGGTCTCTATATTTTGGTTCCAGCAGCTGAAAACTTTTTTGAAGATGAAAAACACAGATTTTGGATCAAGAATTTGGCAATGTCCATCAAACATCGATACTGTGGTGGTTTCATGAGTGGAGATACGGGAAGGGGGGGGGGCCTACAAACTTTCACGTCTATCTCCCCCTATGGGTGGTTTCATGATATCTGATGATTGTACCCAATGCTGATCTTATCAAGAGATTGTAGAGTTAAGCTAAAAATAAAGCTGATCAATTACAAGCCAGCTGCTATTGACTCTACAATAGTGATGATAGGATTCATGACTGAGGTCCAACCCAAATCCGTGTCCGATCAGCACCTCCTAGAGATAGAAGGCCTCCGCACTCTGCTTGTGACGTCAGTAAGTAGTCTATTTTTCCTCAAAATATTCAGGGAAAAAAATTCCCTGCTCATGCCAGTATCATCGTTGTTAGGAAAAGAAATGATCGGGCTCAAAATTGGCAATTTCTATGCCCCACATTCAATCACTACGCGGTATTTGTGATCCAATCAGGAAGATTCTACTATTCTGGATGATACTATTCAATTCATAAGTGAAATGTGGGTTGCAGCCATGCACGTGTCAATACTAATTGAAACATTTAATTATATACCCTTGGGGTGGTTATAATTATACTGACACTACTCCAGACCTATGTAGCATCCGTTCCGGTGGATGTATTTTCCATTGAAACTTGGTATATACATTATATGGAAAATGGGGGAAAATGTAATAAAAAAAGTGTCACTTTTTCACCTGGTGGTCAAAAATTGAGCTATTTTTATTTCATAAACCTCTTCCCATGGTCTCATTAGTAATGAAAATAGGGCTGCATTCTGGAATATTAGTTTTTGAGAAAAGCTGCTCAGAGTATGGGAACTTTAATTATAAACACCCTGTACATATATACAGTTGGCATTGTACAGTAAAAATTCCATATAACGATCATGGCTCCCCCACTAAGGTAGGGCTGACAGGGCTCCACCCTGAGAATTCTGGTCAATTCTAATTTTTGTTTTTTACACTATACAGGGGCCTTGTCAAAGATTTCAGCTTAGGGGTCAAAATCCAAGATGTGAGGGCACACATGCCAACATTGGCTTAAAGTTTGTCGGAAGTGATGAATGTTCAACTTTGCCATGGGGGGGGGGGGTAACCCCCGTAGCACAACATAATCATAGTTCAACAAAAAATAATCAAAAACTTAATTTTTTAAAATTTTAATTCAACGTTCATTAAATACAGCACCTAAGTGGCACTGAAACCTACAGGGCTCAGGCTACATGACCCCCCCCCCCACACCTCTCGAAGCAACGTTTGAAGTCACACAGTATCTTAATAATTCATGAATATTCAATGCAATCCCACCCTGCATATGCCCTCGTGGGCCGTATATATGAATGTCTAGCAACCCTAGACCCCCTCCCTGTTTTCTTCGTATCAAAGCTCCTATTGCACCTACAACGAAACATTCTTTCCAACACAAGTTTCACAAGCTCGACCATGCACTATGCAAATAAAGCCTGGTCCGGACCAGAAGTGATGAGAACCACTGAAAAACCTGTTTTTAGCCCACAGTGTGGGCAGTTTTGACAGAAAACAGATTTTTACACGTTTGGGTATCGAGTAGAGTGGCGGGTTTAGACGAGGCTTTGCAAATTGCCTTCTGCTCAGACAAAACAGATCGTCCCTGAGTTTGTTTTTTCCACACACGTATACAAATTCATCATTGCGGTAAAGATTGATGTAATTTTATGAAAGTAATAATAAAAATAAGTAAAACAACACAAGAAACTCAAAGACCAGATTTTTTTCAATGGATTTCCGTAGTATTGAGAGCGTTTCCCATAGCTCCCGTGGTTCATTGCGGGTGTACATAGAAACTACGGACAATCTGTAGCAGTTGGCAACTCTGTGAGGGGCATGATATTATATCTTCTATAATGGTATAACTCACTGGTCAGGATGCATTTTTTATAATATCAACCCTTTAACGATCACTGACGAGATCTCATCCAAACACAAATGTAAAAAATCCATCCCAGTTCTTGTTTTTTTTACCTTTTTTTTCAACATCACGAAGCTTCATTGTTAACCTCATGAATAGAAGTTTTTTCCCCTCCCATTCTTTCTATACTCCTGTTCAGTGATTTCCCCCTCCCCATGTATAATGTATCTTCGCACATATACATACTCATATATTTATATGAGAGAAAGAACAAATAGGGGAAGGTGAGAAAGGCGATAGCAAAATCTACTGTAAAAATCTTGCCCCTTCTACTTATGACATGGGAACAAGGGAACGTTTTCTTTTTAATTTTATCGTAGATACTTCAAATAAAGATCCTTCAAATTTGTTGCCAAAAGCCCGTATGTGAAGTGGTTAATGTATTCCATCCACAATGATAACTCCTTTATGATACATTTCTCCAGTCCCTTAAAAATCACTATATGGACATTTAACTATGACAGGGTTCCCAGCAAAATCCACTTGATCATTTCCCTGACTTTCCCTGACTCTCCCTGACCAAATTCAAAAATTTCCCTGACCAAATGCACGTACTCTGTCACACGCATATATAATTCTAAACCATCTAATATCAGTAAATCAGTGATTCCCAACGTGGGCGATGGAATGTCCCAGGGGGCGGTAGAAGCTACAGGTGTAATATAGGATCCTATGGGTTAGATTGTGTTGGGGGCGATGGGTGAAAAAAGTTTCTGAAGGGTGGTGATGGGCCAAAAAAGATTAGGAAACTATGCTCTAAATTATAGTCGACCCCCCTCCCCCGTATTTGTGGGGGTTACATTCTGGGGGTGGGGAAAATATGGGAAATTGCAAATAACTGAAACCATAGATTTTTTGTTTATCTTGTTTATTGAACATCATGAGAAGAGCACGGTAACGCAAAATTATAAGGAAATATAAACAAGGGTGCAGTGATTGATTGTTGGTGATGTTTTTTGAAAGAACATTGTAATTTCTGTTTGCCGTTTCTTCTTCATATCATCAAGTATGTTGGAGTATGTTGACAAGACTTTCTCTACCAATCTTTCTACATGTGAAGAACGTAATATAGAGGGGATCTATATCATGAAAATCATCTGGTGGTGAGCCACAGCAGCAACTGGCTTACTTTTGCCAAGCATAGTCAATACATATATAATTTTTTTTTTTTTTTTTTTTTGTATTTTCGGAGCATTATCAGTAGCACTAGACAAATGAGCCATCCTAAACAGGCACAACTCAAATTTTGTAAACAAAACATGTAAATGACGATTGCTGAGGAAAAAATCCAATAAAGGGAAAAAAACCACAAATACGGGAACCACGAATACGGGGTGGGGCAACTGTATATCATTTCACAGTAATACACCATTGAAAAGCACATTACAGACAGATGCTAATATTTTGCCGCCACCACCACTCCTTCCAAAATCAAACAGTGTATATGATCTTGTACACAACACTAGTTTCCTTGGAAATTTCACAGAGATAACTGAATTCAAATCATTCTTCAACATATAAAGGTTAAGGGCCCTTTTACACGGAGCGGATGTGGACGCAGGTCCGGAAGAAGTTTTAACAATTGGTATATACAGAGCATTTCAGACGATGTGGAATGCACCCTCACCTTTGAAGTGTTCATGTGGGTTCGGATGGCATCCGCATGTGTCAAAACCTACGTGCGGGCTCCACATCCACACATACAAGTATCGTACATTAGGTTATTTGGAGCTATTCACACGACGCGGATGCGGGTCAAATTAGTCCACATCTTTGGCTACTTTTTCAAGATGATTTCGCATGGATTTTTTTAATTATTTGACATAAATATAAAAACACCATATGAAGGTCCCTGTGCATCAATAGGATGTACCCACATATATGTCTATCCCTCCATTTCCTTCTGAGATAAAGGAGATATAGCAACTTTAACTGCCTTTTGTCCATACTTTACAATTTTATATAATAAAACCTGCCAACAACTGAACTTTAATAACTTTTAAATTTAATTACAAATTTTAAATTTTTTCTTTTTAAATTTTTAAAATTATTTTAAAAATATAAATATTTAAAATTGTTTTAAATATTTATTTATTTTTAAAATATAAATATTTAAAATTGTTTTAAATATTTATTTATTTTTAAAACTAAATACTTTTATTAAACAACGTTATCCATGTACGGCGTTCACTCAGGGCTGGATTAACATGTTTGAAAGCCCTAAGCACTTGAATAGTTTTGGTGTGTGTGTCCCACCCCCAATACCTACATATATACGTTACATGATATTGAGTCTATAAACTTAAAAAAAAAAGTGACTAATCTAAGGATGGGATTTCACTCTAAAAGTTTTATGAAAGTTATTTTATAAAACTTGAAAAAAAGCAACCAATAAATTTATCGGTTACATTCGAGAAAATGCAACCAATCAGCTTATTGGTTGCATTTGTAAAAGAATAAAATTTTTATAGTGTAATCCGGGCTTAACACAGAATTGTGATGTGAATATTTCTAAGCACAGACATTTTGAAAGTCTTCACCCCTCCCCCTTTTTCTACTTGCAAAGTCTTTTGATATCTCCTGATTTTTTCTTTTTTGGAACATCATTGGATGTGTTTTTGGAATTTTATTTCATATTTTCTAAAAAGACAGATCTTAGATTTTTTTTCAAAACCTTTTGAAAATATTTTGAGATATGTTCTCCCATTGACTAATTGTGACGATCAAACTGAAAAGGCATCTTTATGTTAAGGTTAAACTATTAAGATTATTCTATGGGGCTCTAGATTAAACCAAAGAATAGCTCTAGGCTGCCTATGAGCACTGAATCAGGGGTGAAGGAGAAAAATAATTACAAAAATTGGGGAAAAAAAGTTTTTATGCACAAATTTCAAACTAAAGATTTTTTAGAACTTTAGTGCTCGTGTGAAAGGGCATGCGAATCTGGGATCTGGACCCACGTCCACTCAGTGTGAAATGGGCCTAAAGGTTCTCTACCCACAGGCAGGAAAAAAAACAAGAAAATAAAATGTTTTTTTCAGAAGAAATAGAAAAGAAGTTAAGCACTGATATATTGGCTTTGCTTTCAACAATGGAAAGGAGGGTCTCTCCACTTTAGATCCCTTCATCTATTTACTCAGAGGGCAGATTGTTTCTTGGCCAACATTGTAAAATCCCACTCTTAAACTGATAAGACATTTCTCTCAGTAGGGGATCTGGAGGAAAATGCTGATAAGGATTTTTTTTCCTCTCCCTGGGGGATCTGAAAAATAATCTTCCATGGAAAAAAGTGAAGGTAAACCATTTGAACGTAGATTTATCCTCTGATTTTTTCCCCTTCAAATTTCCCGACTTTTCCCAAGTATTTAGAATTTTCCCTGACTTTTGACAAATATTTCATATTTTCCCTGACTTTCCCTGACCGTTTTCCGATTCCCTGACTTTCCCTGATTCTCCCTGACTTTCCAGGTTGCTGGGAACCCTGTATGAATACATGGAAAAAACTGAAAACCTCATTAAATAAAATTAATGTTTTGGAAAACCTAAAAAAATGTATATATAGTCAGACACCCCCCCCCCTTATAACAAAGTTGAAAAAACAAAAAAATAAAATAAATAAATAAGATGCAATGAAATGACTTGTGACACTACAAACTGGTTCACAGAATACACCAGTGTTAAAAAAAGTCTTCAGGGGTAGGACTCGGGGGGGGGGGTGATAGTAACCAGGGCTGTTTTAAGAGTATCATGGGCCCTCAGGCCAAGTGTTTTTCTGAGGCCCTCCATGGCGAATTCACTTGCTTACTCCTGAAATTGTTGTTTTAAAATCAGATCTCACTTTTGTGAGGTCCCTAGGCTATGCCTGGGTGAGCCCATGTGTTAAGATGTCATTGATGGTAGCTACAGACACATCAGATCCGGTGGGTGACTTAGTAGGGGTACGGTGTGGGAATTTTTTTGGAGAAGGACAAAGTAAGACTTAATAATTCTTTGAACTAAACAATTATCTCGAACTTCTTGCTCATTAGCATCAAATACTCCCTGAAGCATTTAAGAGTGCTCTATAAGAGAAGACCTTGAAAGACCATTTTTCAAAAAGAACTGTATGCAATGTAACCTGTAAATACATTACAGTACTGAGAAGACACCAACGAATAAGGCAAATACACAGAAAAAAAAAAATGGGGGCATGAAACCAAAGTTTTTAGTGGGCACATCTATGGTTGTAAAATTGTGTAAAATTAAACTTTTTAAGAATCGGTTTGATCTTCAGTGAGAGTATTGGATCGTAAGGTATGACTACACTTTCTCTGAGTGGTCTCTCTAATATTTTCTAGAGTGGTTCCTCGTGCCGGTTTCAAGAATTTTCTACTTAATTCGTCAACGATCTTGGTGTTGAATCCCCTGTCTATTGCAATTGCTCTGATGGTTTCAAGTTCATGGTCTAATGTGTTCCGATCTGAACAGATGTTAAATGCTCTTGCTACATAGGTGCAAAAAGCCGAAAGTTTCTGTTTCATGGGATGGCAAGATCTGAAATGAAGTGGTAATGAGACCGCGAAAGGCTTACGATAGACCGAGGTTTGGAACTGTGATTTCTGTTTCGTTACTAATACGTCCAAGAAAGAGAGTTCATTGTTAGTTTCAAATTCGGCTGTGAACTGAACATGAGGGTCTATGTCATTCATAACGAGTAACAATTGTTCCAAGTCATCTTTAGAGCCGTCCCAAAGCACAAAAGTATTGTCCACGTATCTTCGATAAAATGCGAAGGGCCCAACGTTCAATAGCTTACTCTCAAAGTCGTCCATATATATATCACACAAAATCGGCGAGATGGGATTGCCCATTGCTAGACCATCTGTCTGGGTGTAAAACTTGTCATCGAAACTGACGGCTGTTTGTGAGATACATGTGAAGGTGAGATTGCAAATTTCTTCTACTTCAGGCTGTGAAAAATTGTGGGTTTTAAGTCGTCTTTCTAGACAACTGATACTACCACCTATGGGAATGTTCGTAAACATTGACACTACGTCGAAAGACACAATGTTGAGCTGTTTGGGTTCAATTGTACGTATTATTTGAGCGAAGCTAGATGAATTTCTAACTATTATTATTTGAATTAGTGAGTGGAGAGAGAATTGGGACAAGGAATTTAGCGAGCTTGTATGACGCTGTACCAATGTTAGAGACTACGGGACAGAGAGATAGTGTTGGTTTGTGCACTTTGGGTAGGCCATAGATCCGTGACAAAATGGCGTTTGATGGAATTACGCTCTTTTTCGCATCCGCAGATGCTATATCGCAGAATAAACAATGGGGCATTTATTACATTCCATGTGGTGATTGCTCTCTTGGTTATATAGGACAGACAAGGAGACCCATAAAAGCAAAATTAAATGAACACGCTCGCTGTGTTAAGAATTAGGAATGCGAAAAATCGACCATCGCTGCTCACTGTTGGCAAGAAGGCCATAAATTCAAATTTCAAGAAGCGAGAGTTTTTCACAAAGTCAAGTCCACAGTTGATCTAGATTTATACGAAGGCACATATATTCGGGCCTTCAAAAATATACTAGTGAACGATAATAAATCTACACCCCCGATCGCAACACCATGGCTTAAATTCATTTCGAGCGGGAATTATAAGAAAATTCGAAGGGACCAATCGGATAGCACTATTCCGCAAATGTCCAATCAGGACGCTGCATTAGTATCTCACGCAGGCTCACAGCTTCATTCTGACCACGACGTTTGAAGTGAACAGACGTACTTCTTCCGCTGAGCAACCGAGCGTGAAGATTTGATATTCAACCCAAGTGGGAAACTCGGTCAGCGAGACTAGTGGTTAAATTTTTCCTCTGAAGACGACACCCATTGGTGTTGAAATGCATTAGGACTTTTATTATTTTTTGTGTATTTGCCTTATTCGTTGGTGTCTTCTCAATATTCTTGGGCAAAGTGGATCAACTCTTCTACATTACAGTACTTTACATAATTTACTATATTCATTTGATCTTTTATTACACTGTATAGTAATTAAAAATAATGTAAATAATCTGATGTTTCGGTTATCCCAGGTTGGCCCAGTCAGCATTAGCGCTGATAATTGGGGGGTCCTATTGAACTTTAGTTTTATGATGGAGGGAAAAAGGAGATCTTATATACCCGATGCTAATACAGAATTTTCTGAAGAGTTGAACAACACATTTATAGCATTGATTTTGATACATTTAATTTGACCTGATTTGATTAATATAAAATTATGAAAATTACATAAAACATCAGAAAACTTGCCTGGATGCAGTTGTTACTATGGCATCTATTGCTTCAATAATTCGATGCAATGCTGAATCAGTACCAATAGTCATATCTGTGCCACAAAAATCATTATCTATTGAGCCTACCATACCAACGATGTTCAAATAACTGCATAGAGCTCTTTTCTCAGCTGTAATTTCACCTGAAACATGGAACTAAAATATAAGGGTTTAAAGAATGAAATGTGTTCAAGTGGATTTATCAAGACAGACAAAAAGGAATATTTGATGTGGCAGAATTAAATAAAATACTCTAATACAAATACAAAGGCTATAACAGGCAAATTGCCCAACAAGGTGGATGAAAACAATGCCCATAAAAAATATGGATGCCAAATTTAACTAAAATACAGCAACCCAATGTAAGAGCATGTATCATGAAAAAAAAAAGAATACTTAATATATAATACACTGCCCAGGAAAAATATAATATATGGTCGTTTAATCTAAGTATGAATACAGCTTCTCGATTTCTCCGATTATAAGTCATATTTTTAAACATGTCAATTGTGTTAGAATTCACAATCCCCCCGAACCTCGAAAGTAAGCTATTCCATTTGTTCACAATCCTATTAGAGAAAAATTCCCTGCAACACCACAACCTAGAGTTTTCTCTCACTAAACGATACTGGTGTCCCCTTGTCAAAGCAGTTGATTGACGGTGTATTAATAACTCACGGTGCCCATCCTATCCATCCCATTGAAAATTTCAAATACTTCGATCGTAGGGACCTTTCAAGTATTATGTAAGCAGATTTTTTGCCATTTTTGACCCCTTCCCCTTAATCAGCAAAAGTCAGCAAAACTCAGACCCACTCCTCTCCCATCAGCAAAATTTTGTTAGCTCCGCCAACTACCTCATAATGTATATTGGGATCAGAGACGGAAGATGGGAGCTGCACAAGCACCCGTATGTCCTCCCCCCCAATTTAGTGCTGATTTCTATGCTATTTGGAGGTTAAGAACTCAAAATTTTTCTTTCAGAAATTGATTGCGATCTACACCCAGGGCCTATTGATCCCCAGCATATGCATCTGATTGGACTGTCCGAGAATATACATTGGGAGTCTGACCACCACCGTCTGACACTGCCATAGACCTCTGCTATGTATGCACAGGAATTATTTTTCACATGATTATATAGACTGAACACACTATATTTTTAGCTTGTGTTTTATGTTCATTAATTACCGGTTTATGTTAAGCATCAAATAATGGAGTGGTATAGATTGCAGGGGTCAGCACGGATCATGGTCTCAAAACTAGTGAAAATAGTGACCAAAATTTTTAAAAAAGTGACCAAATAGTGACCAAAATGTTTAAAAGTGACCAAATAGTGACCAAAATATTTTTGGAAAGAGACCAAATGGACAATGAATTTTGATTATTACCAAATTGAATGAATTGAAATTGAATTTAGTTTTAACTTTGCATTTCAATAGAACTCATTGGAATTAGTTTTTCTTACATAATAGTGTGAAATAATTAAATCAAACTCAAATGCATTCTGCTAACCAGAAAAGTTTTGAATAACTTATCAAACTTATCAACAACTATGTGTGAAAGCATAACAGTAGCAATGCCTTCCCCCATGTTGCTTTCCACAACCCATCTTAAAATCAATTTAAGCAGGAAAAACTTCAAAACAGGAAAGTTTTCACATTCAAAAAAAAGAAGGGGAAAAAATGAAATCACACAAAATTTGATGAGAAAATTTGTCCCATCTACATTCCAGTGGATTTTTCATTCGTGTTATGCTATGAATGACAGTATACAAAATGTACTCAAACTTTTTTAACTAGTACAAATTTGATTTACATACCTAGGTTTGTATAATATGTTCCAACAAATTTTAAGAAATTTACTATAATGATTATAAACTAAAATTAAATTTTTAGCAATATTATTTTAAATTATTAAATTAAAAAACTACTTAAATTATAAATTATTTAAATTATTAAATTGAATAACGTATTTAAATTATTAAATTGAATAAAGTATTTAAATTATTAAATTGAATAAAGTATTTAAATTATTAAATTGAATAAAGTATTTAAATTATTAAATTAACTAAATTATTTTAATTATTATACGCTTAGGGAGGAGCAATCCACCCTCCCCCAGCGTCAATGGCAGAGCCTACTGATGTATACATATATATGATGTATATCAATTGTCATCGTGCCACACCCCTAAGACCTTCAAGTCTATCTCCACCTATGGCTGGACTGGGAAAAGTGGGCGAGTCTACTATTTTACAGGCGGGAAAGGGGGGGGGCACAAAAATAATACTGTCCTTGGGTGAGGGAGAAAATAAATCAGTTTTGAAATTGTTTGGTTTTCGAGAGAAAAATTTGTAAAAATATATACATATTTTTCTTTTTTTTACACACAACATACACCCGTACAAAAAAAACGCATATTTACTCCTTTACCCAGAAACACAGGGGTGGGAAGTGACAAAGTCCATTTCGGAGCAGCTTTGAAGCAGCAAAATTCAGGATTCGGACCAGTTTTGGAGCAGCAAATTCAGGATCTGGAGCAGTTTTGGAGCAGCAAAATATAGAATTTGGATCAGTTTTGGAGCAGCAAAATATAGAATTTGGATCAGTTTTGGAGCAGCAAAATATAGGATTTGGATCAGTTTTGGAGCAGCAAAATATAGGATTTGGAGCAGATATTTATAAATTGGAGCAGGGAAATTAACAAGAATATTTTCGTTAACCCTCACCCCTTTTCAAAATAAAACAACTGCACCGTCTTTTATTATCAAACATCTTTTCATCAGCTTGTTTTTTGTTTTTGGTATTTCAGGCTTTTGACATCTTGTTTGAAAAAAAGGCTGCCATAAAATTTTTCACACCAGTCTATTTAAGATGATTTTTGCTTACTGAGGGCAATATTGGCTGTCTGGAACCACAGCACTTCAAATGGGCTAAAAATTTTCTATAAGTTTTCAATTTTTTCATACTTGGAAAGAAATTGTTGCAAAATGGGAGAGAATTTCGGAAGAATCAACACAACGTTTGGCAATTAACTACTCATTATTTGGCGAGATTGGCGATCTGACACTCATTATTTGGCGAAGTTTCTAAATTAGCATTCGTAATTCGGCGAAAACGCACTTTTTACTTCCGGAATGGAAAATTTTTTTCACGAAACATCGGAATTTGACGCAATGACGATCGACTAAAGTAATTTCTGCTGCTTCAAGTGGCGACTTTTTTTAAACGGCAACTGTGACTCGCATTTGCGCTTTAAAGCTGAAAGATCATTGCAAACTATCTTCAGTTGCACAATCACGGATATTATCGGGGTTTCGCGATGGAAAGGCCGATAGTTTAAATAAGGTGTACAGTGGAATAAAACACGCTCTTAGAAAGAATCGTTTCGCGGTAAGCAGGAACAAAAATTTTTGTCGTCCTTTCCGAAATTCCGGGCATACGAAGCAAAATTAGCTATTTGGCGAAGAAAAATACGAAAATACACTATTGGAGCAGGATAGCGCAAGATGTTAATTTTGGAGCAGTGTTCCCACCCCTGGAAACAGTATGATTTTGCCAATTTCCCATGAACCTTGTAAGCACCAACGTGGCGACTTTTTTCGCGCCAAGGAATCACCGTTTTCCAGTAGTCAATTCAAGATGGCTGACAAAGGGCACAAAAAAATATATAATTTATAATATGAATTAACCTAATATACGGCAATATGCGAAAATCGATAGATATATATTGGGAAATACGGAAAATTAGGATAAAATGAACACAAAAATCGAATCAACATACGGGGTTTATAAATGCAGTTGATACAGAGTTTATGGATGCTGTAGTCAGGGCTACCTATTTTAGCGTGAAAAAAAGTCGCCAAGTTAGCGCTGACTCCTCCCGTAATTTTCAATGAACAAAAACGGTGAATTCGCCCCCACCCGGGACACCAGATTTACCATGGCTGTAATACAATTGTGTTTTCTGGAGGGGAAACGTAATTTTACTGCCCCTTGACTGTGAAATTCGATAATTTTGCAAAGGAATTTTTATTACGTTTTCTTAAATATACCATTCCATCAAAAACGCCGTCCAAGGCATTGCCCCCCGCCCCGAGATCTGATTATGGTATGTAGCAACCTGGGTCGAAAATTTACTATCGCCCGGGGGCGGAATAGACTCTTAACAGAAAAAGAGTAAACTCAGCATCTTTCCTCGTTCAACACCCTTGGAACCAGACCCCCGCCCTCTCCTATTGCAGTCATAACAGCGACTCAAGACAAAAACGTTTTAATAACTTCCGAGGTCTAAAAATGGGATTTTTTTACACATCAAGAATGGTGCGCAAGACGTCGATATTAAGTCAACAATCAGTATCGTGAAGATGCTCTAAATTAAGTTACGGCCAGAAGCGGATAAAGGTCAGTTGACGGCCCGGGCATAAAAAAAAAAAAAATATTAGACCCTTTAAATTAGGAAAAAAATGTAAAGTAGGGGCCAAAGGCGCGCGCTCAGTGTGCCCATCGTTAAATCCGCCTGTATTTACGGCTCGCGTGCACGTTAACTGAGTTTTTATCAGCCTGATGACCAATTTTCATCTGATTTGGAAACCCTTGTGTTAAACTAAACGTTGAATTGCAGGATTCTGTGATCTTTTCATAAATAGTTCTCCTTTCGATCATACCTGGGGCTACGGTTTCTTGCTGAGATTTAAATCCAGTTAGAAAAATAGTACGAATTTTATTTGTAGACAGATCGCGATTTTCAATCGGATGATTTTTTTTTATTGTAAGTAAATTCAAAATACCTGCGAGCTTCTTTAACCTTGGCCAGCTAGAAGAGTATTCTCCAAAGCGTATTAATACGCTTAATACATATTAATAATACGCGCTTCGGTATTCTCCCGCTGCGCGTAAGTTAGCTTCTGTATGGGCTCTCTTAAATCATCATTTCAAATAACATTAGAAAAAAATAACGATAGAACAAACAACAAATGTAACTTGCTCGATGCTCCAAGAAAGGAATTCGGCCCTTAGGACAAACTTTTTAAAACAAATAAAATAAAGGATCAATTTTAAAATAAGATGAAAATGAAAGAACGAGTGAGCACATGGGGAAATAAGAAAGAATGGTAGTGGGGGGGAGGATTCGTTTAAGTATACGCCTTTCATGCTAGTTTTTTTTCCGACCGGCTTTTCCATAAAATGACGATTCTTTAACAAGGTTAAGCTTTCTTTTCAAGCGCCTTGAAATCAAGTTATGCTGACGTCACACGGTATGCTCTACGGTATACCTTGAATATCCGTTTATGATTAAATTAGAGTAAATTACGTTTTTAAATTTCTTCTCTCCAGTAGTATGACATGTTTTACTAATGTGATAATAGCGCTGTTATATTTTAATAAATATTTCTTTTTCCCACTCTGATATCAAAATTTTTGATAAGTTGAACTAACGATAACTCAAAGTTTTTTGTTGGTTGCTGCACATTAAACTTAAAGATTTAACTGTATGTGGATATAATGGGGAAACAAGTTTTTTATAAATGTTAAATATGACTTCCTTGAGTAACATGTATACTGTCTCAACGGCAATATATAAAATCTTGCAAAACATGTTCTAATTGAAGTTAGATGCAAAAATAGTCTGCTCCATAGCCTCATGCATGTGAAGGCAGAATTTGTCATTTTAGCTCATTACTAAGTTGTATTTTATTGCGTGAAACACATTTGCTTTCTCAACACATGCCGGAAAGTAGGTTCAGGAAACAAGAACACTTTGAACATGGTATATTAAGTTTGGATGCTAGAGACATGGACTTGTGCCATTTGGATGCCGGCTGATTGGACACCGCTGTTTTGATGTGAGCAGTCTGGACACTGTTTCAATGCGAGGAGGAAGGGAGAAGCATTCATTTCATTACAAGCACCTGCCATTGTAACACGCGTTTGCATTGTGAATTTAAACATGACTGAAGCAATATTATCAAAGAGCAAAAAAATTTTCCATATGATGGTAATCTTTATTGGTTCGATATATTGCTAACGAAAGTAAAAAAGTATGGTGATGTTCTAGAAGGCTTAGGAATGGCAACAAATGACGAAGGAGAGTATACACCAATATAATAATTTCTTGCAGATAGTTTCCAAACATAAAGAACAGAGCGATGCGGCAGGTGTTCAGGTCGCTTGTACAATAACAACTTTAGAAATGAAGAGCTGTCAATACTCAAGAACTTCCAAGTCAGATTCGCATTGCTGCTCTCCGAGAGTTATCGCTGTCCACACATGCTTGCATTCAAAATAAACCTGCAACAGACAAGATCATACAATGGGCACGTGGAGTTACAAGTTCAGCACCAGTGCAGCCAACTGTTAGTGCTTACATCCTAATACCAGATGGTTATCAAAACTGAGCTTCTACCAGGGATCTTTGAAAAATCTTTGATTGCGGAATCTGGTGAGGGTGATAGAAATCTCATTGTAATCTTTGGACAAAAAGTAATAGGTTTGGATTGGTCATGTGGAAAAGGTTTCATTGAAATTATTCATACAGTTAGAATAAATATTAAATAAATAAGATGTAATTAATGATCTGGCCGATGACAGCTACAGTTTATTGTTCAAGAATACACATTAAATAAACACATAAATAAATTGTTCGGCATCCAAAAGACAAGTCCAAGTGTCTTGCATCCAAACAGCCACATCCAAATGTCCTGCTCCGCTTTAATGAATGGTTACTGGCTGACATCATGCAAACAAAAGAACATAAGAAGCTTTCTGGTAACTGGACACCATTTCACTTTCTCACCAAAAGAGCTTCATAAAAGACACACTAGCATCCTTAATTGTTCATAATCTAAAACTTAGACATTTTCCCTTCATATTCAATTATTCATATAGTATCAATAATTTTGTTTTCTAGTAAAGAAAATATTTTGAAATCAGATGATTCACCCTTTTTTTGGTTCTTCCCTGTATAATACAAGTTTAATAAACACTGTAATGATGAAATGACTATTAAATAGAAAGATCTTAATATATGTGACATGTAGATGTTTGATTTCCATCTTGGAAACTTATTGTTTTTATACTAAGACTTACCTTTTGCTAAAAGCTCATCAAGCAGAGATGGCCATTCTTGGCGAAAAAGATTTGCTCCAGTTAAACTGCCATCTCCACCAATAACAACCAGAGCTGTTATGTTATGTTTGATCAAATTAGCAGCAGCTTGAAGACGTCCTGTGCGTTCACGAAATGCTTTACACCTTGCACTTCCAATGACTGTGCCTCCCTGAATGAAAATTCTTAAAGCTGTTAGTTAAAATATGTAAATATGAATGAAAAACAATTGCTGTGAATAGTAATTGCATAATGATTATATTTAGCTTCCATCTTTACCTTATATGAGGACATTTTAAAAGTAAGAGAGCCTGGAAAACCATAAAAATAATTACAAACAATTTACTGCTGATACCTCTCATGGGAAGGGGGGGGGGGCTAAAGCATATTTGCAGTGAAGTGTTCACCACTAGAACATCATCTATAACCAACTGACCTCAATTAAACCAAATGCAATCCTGTCTGGCTGATCAGGTGGTTTTGCCATCCTGGTTCAGTTAAAATGATGGGCTGTGAGAAGCATTGCAATAGTTCCTATTTTTGGGTTGCTATATTAAGGATATCAGCCATATTTTTATGGGCTTTCTTCCGATACTATTTCTTTATTTTATATACAGTAGACTCTTGATAATCCGGCCCGTCCAGTAATCCAAGGGTTTTTTCGGCAGGTTTTCTTCAAGCATAGAAGAGGAAAACATATCACTACATGTCTTTGTGCAGATGTTTATATTTATATGAGCTTCTTCAATTGACTTCCAGTAATCCGGCACATCTTGGTCTGATATGTGCCGAATTAGCAAGAGTCTATTGTGTGGTGACATGAGTGCTGGTGGATGTCTCATTATTTTGGAAACATACTGAGTCATGACTCCTTTTCTTTTTTTAAGTTATTTAATAGAAGAAATAGAGATTTTTACAATACGTTCGGTCAACAGTTGGAGCCAGACTGAACTCCAATACAAGACGACACTAGATAATGCCTAGCTAGTGAGTGGCATAAAAAACATAATAAAAATTGCACAAGACAAGCAGCGCCACAGTACTCCCCCATGAGTCTGAAGGACAGCATATGGCACAATGTAAAAAATATGATAATATAGTTATGACGATATGACAATATAGTTACGACGATATGACAATATAGTTACGACGATATGATAATATAGTTACGACGATATGACAATATAGTTACGACTATATGACAATATACTTATGGCAACTAATACTGCATTGACATGTGCAAAAAAAAATTTGTTCGAAAATTGCAAAAAATACGCAATACGAAATTTTTTTTTAAAGTAATGAAATATTCATATGCACAAATTAATACTCGAGCAAAAAATAAATTACAAATGGTCAAAAATTTGTAAATGTACGTAATGCAAAACGATTACTAGAATAGATAATAGACACATATACCTATAAGAAAATTGTAGAATGAAAATTTTGCAAAACATAATATTAATTGGTTAGGGAACTAGCTTCTCACTGTGCAGGTCTGGGTTCGAATTCCGGTTCAGGCATGGATGTCTACTAACACTAACAAATTCCCTGGACAGATCATGCTGATCCCTTGGGCTACGTGAAGATCATGTTATTATTATAATTTTCAAAAAATGTTGCAAAAAACAATATTAATTTCAAAAAATGTGTAAATATCAAGGAATTCTTATACGAACCGTACTCCCTGAGAGTTACATAAGTCATATTACATTCACTGCTTCGGTTCAGTGAATGGTGATTGCTCATTAAAAGTGCAATCAACCAAAAATGCTGGTTTCAATCTGTCTATTGAAATCTTTGTTAGTTTGCCTTTCAAGTTCACTGTATATACTTCCGGAGATCGTTCAATCACTTCATATGGCCCCAAATATGGTTGTTGAAGAGGCTTTCGTACGGTGCCCAGCCGCATGAATACATGGGAAGAAACAGCAAGTTCTTTATGAAGGAAAACGTTGTGAGTCCCATGCCATGTTTGGATCGGACGTAAAGTGTTTATGTGATCTCGTAGAGCCCGTAGAAATTCTGGCTGCCGTTGGCTGAGGATTGGAACTATGGAAGAATTCACCAGGTAGGCGCAATGGTGATCCATAAACCATCTCAGCAGCAAAAGTGTTGATGTCAGGTTTGATGCTGGCTCGTAAGGACAAAAGTATGGTAGGTAACACTCAGTACAACGTTCCGTGGCATGGCAGCGTATGGCGCCTTTGAGTTGCCGGTGGAACCTTTCAATGATGCCATTGGAATCCGGATGATATGTTGCCGTGCGTGTTTTCTGTGTTCGGAGAAAACGAACGAATGTGCGAAACAAATCACTTTCGAATTATCTCCCTTGATCAGTGGTAACCGATTCTAGAACTCTGAATCTGCTAATCCAGCCAGAGTAGAATGTCTCTACGACAGTTTCTGCTTTTTGGTTTTCCATCGGGAAAGCCTCTACCCACCTGGTGTATCGATCCACACAGGTAAGGCAGTAGGTGAAACCCAGAGAAGGAAGAAGAGGATCAACAATGTTGGTGTTAATGTGCGAGAATCTGCATTGAGGCAAAGGGTATGCACCAATAGAAAATGGAGTATGGCGATGCACTTTTGAGTGTTGACACTCAACACACACACCCTGGTCCATTGTGTGACATCCTTGTGAATTGAACTCCACACAAATCGTTGACAAATAAGGTCCACAGTTGATTTAACGCCTCGATGGGTGAGGTTATGAAGGACCGTAAACACGTGATATCTGTGTTTTTCTGGTACGTGGGGACGGATAATTCCACTGGATTTAAGTCACAAAAAGTTCTGTACCCTGAGGACCAAATTTTATAGGTTTTATATTGAGCATCCCACCTGGTTGTCGGAGGGCTGCTAATTCTGCGTCTGTACTCTGTGAAGTAGCAATAGCTGCGTAATCAATCGAGTCAGGTAAATTAATTTCAGACAATCTGGAAAAAGCATCCGCTACAATATTTCGCTCACCCTGAATGTAACAAATGTCCGTAGAAAATTGAGATATATATTCTAAATGACGACGTTGTCTGGGAGAGCTGTTATCATTGACTTTGTGAAAAGCATAAGTTAGAGGGCTATGATCACTGTAGATTGTAAATGGTCTGCCTTCTAACATGTGTCTGAAATGTTTAATAGAACTGTAAACTGCAAGCATTTCGCGATCATAAGTACTATAGTTCTTTGCAGTTGTTAACTTTCAAGAAAAAAATGAGTGGTTTGACGACATCATTGGAAATTTGCTGTAAAACAGCTCCGAGAGCAAAATCAGATGCGTCGACTGTCAACAAAAGATTAGCATTGTGTTTAGAATGAGCCAAAAGCATGGCGTTGGTAATATCATGTTTACACGTTTCGAAAGCAGCAATAGTTTCCCCCAACCAAGTGATATATATATATATATATATATATATATGAGAGATTTTTCTTTTTTCTTTTTCCCTTTGTACAAATCGTGTAGGGAAGCCTGGTCAGATGGCGCATTTTTCAAGAAACAATGGTAAAAGTTGAGAATTGCTAGAAATCTTCGAAGTTTGTCAACCGTTTTTGGTTGTGGATAATTACGGAGAATGTCAGCATTTTCTGGCAAAGGAGAAATGCCGTTGTGTTAACCAAAAATCCTAAGAACTCTATCTCAGATTTCCCAAATATGCATTCATCAGGATTAAGAATTATACCAAAACTGTTTAAACGTTCAAAAACTAATTCTAGATCTTTAAGATGTTCTTCCTCTGTTGTTGATGCAACTATAGTACGTCATCTAAATATGCATAACAGTTCAAGTCTCTTAATACAATATCTATGAACCGTCGAAATGATTGTGCCACATTAGACAATCCAAAACACATATATAAGTACTCATAAAGTCCGAATGGGGTAATAATGGCAGTTGTTTCAACAGACTCAGGATGTAAAGGTATCTGATAAGCCTTAACCAAGTCCAATTTAGAAAAAATGTTTTTTCCCCACAGACCGTAACTGAAATCATGAACATGTGGTATAGGATATCTGTCTGGACACGTTATAGAATTAAGTTTTCTGTAATCCCCATCTAAACGGTATTCTCCATTACGTTTAGGGACAATGTGCATTGGGCTTACCCATAGACTTGCCCTGATCCATTAACGTGTGAACTTTGCGCTTTGCTATAGCAAGTTTCTCTGGAGAAAGTCTGCGGGCTTTGGTAAAGACAGGAGAACCTTTAATAGAAATGCAATGTGTAATGCAGTGTTTTTTAGAAGTGGTCCCAAGCATAGAAGGATTCGTTAGATTATATATATATATATATATATATACAGGGTGATTATAAAAAAACTATCCCGACATATGGGCCCCTAACTATCATACCATTCACAGAAACTGAATGAAATTTTGGCATAAGGTATTTTGATGTATGCGCTCAAGAATGATATGGAAAACAACAGTGTCACACTAACAGTTACGGTTACAGTGAGATAATTTCGAAAATATCAAATGGCAACACCAAGTTTTTTGTATTGGAATGTGATCTCCATTGTGAAAAACCCTAAATAGCGTTCGAACGGCAACTGTAGCATGAAAATCACCGGCGGCGGTAGATAGGCTAAAAGTGAGGACAACCAATAAGGACAGAGAAGCAGCATAAAATAAAGCATTTTATTGTGTTTCACAAATTTTCCACATGACCTTGGGGAGGACTAATCAGGCTGGGATCTCAGCCGAAGTAACGGTGTGACGAATGAAACGAACATTAATGCTCTGGTGCACGGCAAAGTCCTTTTTACTTTTTCCTTGCCTAGCTCCGGGGATTTTCATGCTACAGTTGCCGTTCGAACGCTATTTAGGGTTTTTCACAATGGAGATCACACTCCAATACAAAAAACTTGGTGTTGCCATTTGATATTTTCGAAATTTTCTCACTGTAACCGTAACTGTTAGAGTGACACTGTTGTTTTTCATATCATTCTTGAGCGCATACCTCAAAATACCTTATGCCAAAATTTCATTCAGTTTCTGTGAATGGTATGATAGTTAGGGGCCCATATGTCGGGATAGTTTTTTTATAATCACCCCGTATATATATATATAGGAAATTTAGATAAAATTTTTACAAATAGGGCAAATCCCCACAAATGGTCTTTAAGCCTAATGTAGTGCAACTGACATTGCTACATTTGATTGAAAGTGAAGTCAAACTGTCAATCAAACGAGATTTTTTTACGTCAACTAATAGACCATAATGTTCTAAAAAATCAGCACCTAATATCAGGCGATTACATCAGCTATAACGAAGGACCATCTAAACAGTCTGAGTAATCCTAAATCCACTGCTAAAGATTTGCAACCACACGTAGAAATTTTAGTATCGTTAGCTGCGTATAACAAAAAGTTTGTATCCTCTGTTTTATGTACCTGTGTATCTCATGGGAAAACTGAAATGCTAGCGCCTGTGTCCACTAAAAAACCAGTACTGGATTTTCGATCATGAACAAAAAGACAAACTAAACGCAGGCCATCACCTGCTGTTGCCAAAACAGATGGGCCAGTTCGTTTTCCGACCAGTCACAGGGTTTAATGCATTTTGATGCTTTTCTACCGAATTTGAAATGATACCAACAGTAAGGTTTACTTTTTTTTTTTTTCAATTTCAATTTTATTCATCACATCATAAAACTTACATTGGCAAAACAAAGAAAAAATCCATCCAAGGGATCGTTGTTGATCCATACTGGTGGGCACGATTATTATTAAGTTAATTTTCAAACACGAATAGTAAATATTAATAATAAACTAATAATTAAAAAAAAAACAATGAAAAAACGCAAGACAGAGAAATCATCTAATGAATATGACATACATACACACACATATACGCAGACACAAAATATTACATTGATTTGAATTAAGATTATTGATTTGTTTTATTAATATAAATAAAATAAATTATAAATGAAGCAAATAATTAGTATTAAGATAAATAATGGCAACAACGGAAGGTGCGATTCAGAAATTTTTTGAGTGATGGGGTAATGTTTTTCCTTTTTCTGCGAGAGCTCAATAGGGAAAAAATATATTGCATATTAAAAATAACTTTCAATATCAATTTATAGAGAGCAAATATTGTTTGAGACGTTCTTTTAATACAAATATTGAAGTGCAGTCAAGAATGTCAGATGGCAGATTGTTGTAAAATTTCGGAACAAGAAACGTAAAGTGATTTCTCTTTACTGTTTTATGAATAAGTGGTATAGATAATGTATTGCTCGTATACTCGATGCTCTTGAATTATTACTTGTATACTCGATGTTCTTGAATTATTACTTGTACACTCGATGTTCTTGAAGTATTGAAGGGTAAATCGAGTTGATTTTTATGTAGAAGAATTATCGATCTGTGAAAATATAGATAACGAAGGGGTAATATATTTAGGTTTAGAAAAAGTTTGTGTGAAGGAGTGGAATAATCGTTAGTAAGTGCTCTTATTATTTTTTTTTGCATTTGAATAATGGGGCGTAAAGTGCTTATGTAATCGCTTCCCCATACAGTCAGGCCATATAATATATGTGAATGAATAACGGCATAATAAAATGACAGTAGAAAAGGTCGATTTACATATTGCTTAAGGTAATAGAATTTGTATAGGGTGTATCGAAGTTTTAATTGCATGTGTTTTATATGTGTTTTCCATTTTAGGTTGTTATCTATATGTACACCAAGATACTTTAATGAAGATACTTGTTCTAAAGATGAACATGCGCATGAAAAGTTACATGGGCAGTTTTGGCTATGAAAAATATTGTATCTAATTTCTGTATTGTTATGCAAAGAAAAGCTCATAAATTTTGTTTTCGATACATTAATTTCAAGATTATTTGCAGAAAACCAATTGCGAACTTTAATTAAGTCATGATTTATGGTGTTCGTTAAAGATTGATGATCTATTGCTGAATAAAGTAATGCAGTATCATCAGCGAATGTTATAATTTTAGCAACTAAATCAAGGTTACAGAAATCGTTGATAAATATAGTAAAAAGTAGTGGCCCTAAAGTAGATCCTTGAGGAATTCCTTTCTTCATGGACATCGGAGTACTAATATATTTGCCACATTTAATTCTTTGGATCCTGTTTTTAAAGTATGATTTAAAAAGGCTATGTGCATTACCTCTAATTCCATACAGTTGAAGTTTATTAAGTAAAATGTTATGGTCAATGCTGTCAAAACATTTTCGTATATCCAGGAAGATAGCTATTGTTTTCTTTGATTTGGCTATATTATCAACAATATAGTTACTAAATTCAAGAAGTGCAGCTTCTCTATTTCTATTTGGAAGAAAACCATGTTTGTTGTTTGAAAAGAAATTATGCACATTTAAATATGAAAAAAGTGTGTCTCTCATAATTGTTTCGATAATTTTTGATGCTGTACAAAGAACTGAAACGGGTCTATAATTGTTCAAGTCATTTTTGTCACCTTTTTTGTAGATTGGGGTTATGACGGCATGTTTTAATGAATCTGGAAAAATTCCATTTTCCAAACTATCATTAAGCCTGGAAAATATATATAGAATATTATCCAGAATATGTTTTCAAACTTTTGTATTAATTGAATCGGAAGATGTAACTGAAGTTTTTAAATTATTTATGATTTTTTTACTTCAGCAATATCTGAGGGAAAGAGAAAAATGGAGTTATTGATGTTTTGAATATATTGTTCATGAGCATCATCTGAAACTCCTCTGTTTGATGAGACATTAATAAAATGTGAATTGAATTGATTAATCAGGTTTTGAGGTTCAAGATTATCAGGGAGAATATTTGTTTTTTGTTTTGCACCCAGTATGTTATTAACAAATTTCCAGCGTTCAGCATTATTCTGACACTTAGTAAATTCGGTTGAGTAGTAGTTTTTCTTGGCAATTCTAATTTTTGATTTAGTTAGTGATGTTACATTTCTGTAAGCTGATTCAACTGAAATGTCATAAGGGTATTTTTTAGTTTTCAGATACAGTTTCTGTTTATTTTTTATTAAATCATTGGATGTACCATCATCACTAGACCTCTCTCTAGACCAAGAATTTGAACAAGCTCTTCTCTTCTTGTTAAAATTTTTCTCTCTAGAAGGATAAGCAGTCAATAGCAGTGGTCAAAGTCAAAATTTGACTTTGAAGTGATTGCAAGCTGATGGTTTCGTTACGACTGACTTCAGAAATAGTCGGTGTGTGCCCAGTGACTTCTGTAATTTTATCTGTCATTTCTGCTGAATCCGGCAATGTATCCTTACTAACAGAAAGTATCTGCTGTGTATGGATGGGCAAACGTTGTAACCAAAGGGTTTTAAGCACTTCATCTGAAATTTTCTTGCCAGCTAATGTATGCATCTCATGCAACAACTGAGAAGATTGCATATTCCCAAGAGTGAGCTCTTGGAGTAGAACTTGGAGTAGACAGCGGAAACTGTTGACAAATGCGTGCTTTTAACTGTTGTAAGAAACATCTGTAACAGGAGCTCTGATCAAATCACTAACATATGACAACACTTCGACATCGAGAGCTGTCACAACACAGTGAAATTGCATTTTAGGATCAGTTATTCCGGCTATTTTAAAGTTCGATTCAATCTGAAGGAACCAAAGATCGACATCAGATTTCAAAATCAAAGGCGCGCGAAAAGAAACTCGCGAAATTTCTAATTCAGAAGACATACCTGTTTCTTCTGTAGAGTCCGGCATATCCAAAAAAAATTGAGCACAATCCAGGAAGGGAATTGAGGAGATACCCCTCAATCAGTCAGCAAAAGCACCACACACAGGGGAAAAAAGGAGGCAGCAAGTCACATTACGAAGCGAGAAAGAGTAGTTGTTTACGTCTTCGAGTTCGTGGCTGTCAAATATCTGCTATATGTTCACCAGTACAGTGGTGACGTGAGTGCTGGTGGATGTCTCGTTATTTTAGAAACATACCGAGTCATGACTCCTTTTCTTCTTCAAGTTATTTAATAGAAGAAATAGAAGAGAGATATTTTTACAACATGATCGGTCGACAGTTGGAGCCAGACTGAACTCCAATACAAGAAGAATGCCTAGCTAGTGAGTGGCATAAAAATATAAAAATTGCACAAGTCAAGCAATGCCACAAAACTATTTATATATATATTTTTTTACATTATCATCCGGTTTTTTTCCAGCCACCTTGTTAGGCAATTTCAGATTTTTTATTTATACACAATGTAGATTAAAGGTTCTAGAAAGGTACTGCATAGGTTTTTATGTGCATGGTTGCTTAACAAAGTAAAAAAAAAGTGCAAAAATACTATGAATGGGTCAGCAGTTGTTATGTAAAACAAAATGTTGAATAGGAATTTACGCAGTCACATCAAAGCAAATAAAAGAACAAGCATGATGTAACAATGAAAAGATGTGTGCAAAATAAATTAATTAAAAAAAAATTGTTGTGAGTATTGATACTCTGAACAATTTTTGTAAATTGCATTCTGATTTCTTTCTCATTTGTGTTTCTCACTCTTTTTATGGTATTAAAAAAAATTTCAATGTATTAAATGCTTCAAATCACTTAGTTTATTTCTTGAAGTTTTTATATAATTTTCTGCTAAAATATTATTCATAGGAGCATAATACAAATAAACTAATCAGGTCTGACACATAAATAAATCAAGCTAATTTGCAAACTTTCAATGGAAAATTTTATTGAACAAATTGACTTGATTAACTGAATATTTTTTTAATAATGATTAACAATTGAGTAATTGCTCCATTTGATTGGAGCGGCCCTGGAAAAAATACAAATACCAAAATGGAAAAATTGCAGATGCTATACTCAGGACTGTATCAAGATCAGATAGAATGAGCATGCATTTTGACATTCCCTCCTCCACGTGAAATGTTGAAGGGGAGGGTGAACTTGGGTGCTCTTTCTGTTCTAGAATCCAGGGCACCTATATTCGCTTCCTTTCCACCAGTTACAAGGCCCCCGCAGCTTTACTTTAAATATTTACTATCAGCTATCAGCATCACATATATGCAATGTCTCAATTTTCTCATTTGAGCCTAATGTCAGAAATATCTGAAATGTGTTTACTAAAAGTTTATGATAACTATTTGCACCAAATTGGTATAATATCAGAATGATAAAACATCTGGGCTGTGATGGTCAAATTTCCACGGAGACCATGGTAACAAACATCTTAAGAATTTCTCTGAGTTCAGCAAAGGTTTCAATGAAACCTCAGTACAATATGCAGACTGAAAACATAGATGCATGCTAAAACTGAAATAAATTATTTAATAAATAATCAATAACACAACACTGAGAAACATTCAGAAGAAAAGGGACATTGTCGATGGGAGACAGAAAAAGTAGTTTTTCATTCCTGAAGCATAGAAGAGGGTAAACAAGAGTAAGGGCATGGTTACTGCTGCTTTATAACCAAAATACAATGGTGAACAAGATACATCATCTTCTAAAATTTTGAGGTTCTATCGTATAATAAAAATGTGCAGAAACTGTGGATTAATTCATTTGTCCGAATGTTATTGTTGACAGGGTATCAAAGGGAAGGAGTAATCCAGTCCTGGAAAAGTTGAGAGAACATTATTTAGGACTTTCTTTGAGCAAAAACCATGCTTGGCTCCCAAGAAATTTAGCTGGCACCTAAATATGCTTTTTGATTTGTCAAGCCCTGGCATACACTAACTTATTTTGGAAGATTTTGAAGAGTTCTAAATTTTATTAAATGGATAATATCAAGTATGAACTATAGCTCTCCATTGTTGAAGTTTGTTACATGGGTCATTCCCAAAAAAAGTACAAACCATTTTTCTCAGAGATTATAATTTTTTAAACAGAATTTCAGAGCAATCTGGTACTAATTTTAATTTTTTTCTAGTTCATTTTAATTCTCTGTCATATGGCATTTATTTGTTTCAGATGGTATCTAATTTTTTTTTTTAAATCATTGTTTGTAGCAAAACCTCAAAATCTTGCTGTCCCAGCTTGAAAAAGTTTTAAACAAAGAAACTTGGTATAAATCTGAATTTTAATGAATGGATTAATGAAAAACAAGATTTAGGCTAATTTGTCCACTCTTACATCTTTCAAAAACTCGAGCAATGGAAACTAATTTCAACTACGAGAACGGAAACTAATTTAAAGTGAATTTTTCTTAGCTAAGAGATATTAAGGTTTTAAGTTAAGGGTTAAAATGTAGTGTAAAGGGTTAAAATTGAATATATAACTTATTAAATATAAGTTATATATTCCATTTTAACCCTTTACAACATTCTCCATGTTATTTTTCCAGTTAAATACCAAAGTTAAGTAGTACAGATCATCAAAATCACTGCCAGGCACAGATCCAGTAATATGTGTCAAAAGGGGCATTTTAGCATGAGTAAAGGTCGTTATATGATATTACATCCTGTATTTTATGGGACAGAACTATTATTTTTTCCATATAAGTTTTGTTTCCAGGCTCTGATTCCCCTCCAGCAATCTAATCTGGATCACTGATAAGAGAGGCAAGATTTATAACAATATCAAATTACTGTTCAATTTCAAAAAAAATAAATAAAAGAAAAATCATTCTGATGATATAATGTACAGCTGAGCAAGTACAGTATTTACTTTGACCAGATTTTAAAAATTTTACTAGAACCAAAATTGAAGCTACGGGGGAGGGGAAGATTTTTTTTGAATTTCCTCAATGGCATGGATGTTTTTCAGAGGTTGCAGAGGAGTCTCTGAGACACCTATCAGATTTTCTATATCATTGTTGAGAAAATAAAAGTGTATTTGCATAGCCTATACAAAATATTTGAGACATTTCTCTGTTAAAAATTTGTCCACTCTGTTACGGGAAGCATTTTTCCAGTTCACATGCAAAAAGATTAAAGAACACTTCAAACTAAGATATTAAATTACAAATTACCAATCCATTGTCTGTCAGAAATAAAAAGATTCGATTTTAAGTAGTTAAATAAATGTTAAAAAACTTTTCTATATGCTATTCTGAAAAAATCATGAAAAACCATCAAAATGTCAAAAAAAAAAAAAAATTCCTACAAAAATATTTTACTACAAAAAAATGTTTTAACTCTTTTTTTTTCCAGCATATGCGTAAAATAAGTTGATTTAATTTATTTTAAGAGGTAAAAACAACAAATAATATATATTTTTTTACAGTTACATTTGCTTTCGTAACAGAGTAGACAAAATTCATGACTGTCATAAAACCCAAAAATAGCATATTACTACAAAATAAAAGCGAAAAATATTTATGAGATAAATGAAACTTCCAAGTAACTGGCTATAATTTGAGATAAATTTTATTTTGAAAATTCAACTTTGAATTTTTAATTTCAAAAATGTTGAATGTACATTTTTTTGGGAATAACTCACATATCTAAAACTATAATTAATTTAACTGAAATTCTTTAGGCTTCATAGCAAAATGATTGGTAAAATGCACTATAGTACTCACCTTATGAATGATACCAGAAACACTGACCCAAGTAGCTTCTACAATGTAATCATCACCATCTACCATACCTTGATATCCTTCTTTAATAAAGAAGACCTTTGCTCCCATGTAAAAACCCATTCGCACCACAGCTCTTACAGCAGCATTCATGCCTGAAGACATAATAAATGTGTGTGAGAGAGAAGAGTTTTATAACATTCAAGTGGAACAATGCATAAATAGTGTTTATTCAAATAAACTCCCATAAGCAAATAGGCATATAAGCAATGCAGTAAGAAAAATGACTAAACACACATAAGCATGAAGGAAAAAAATATGATATATATATTTTATTTCACAAACATTTGCAGTTGAATAAAGATCAGTATCAATTATAAAAAATTTGAATCTAGTTCAATAAATGAAAATTAAAAACACTCGAATAATGTTGATATTGTAAGGTTTTTCATTTCTTTCAAAAGCTACAAGATGCATTTGAAAAAAGCTAATTCATTATTTAAAAAAAAAAAGAAAAAAAAACTGTATTAACCCTCTAGCCACAGGTAGTTCTTGAATTTTTCTATACAAAATCCAAGGGTATTTTTATCTGCTATGTATATAGAATGTAATAATAGCGTATCCTGTAAAATTTTATAGAATACGTGAAACATGATATTAGTGTTGCCCGCAGGTAGAGGGTTAATGTTTCCAAGCATACATATATGGGTATATATTTTCTGTTTCTCTGACTATTTATCTTTTACATCAGGCTACTTCGATTTAAATTACTTGATTTTTTTTTCTTCAAATCATTGATTTAAATCCCTAAAGTTAAATTCCATTTTTGAAATTTTAATACAAAATGTGAAAGAGTCTAGTGAATGTGGTGTCTAGCCGCTGTGGTGGTTGAGTGGTTATAGTGACGGACTCGCGATGCGAGGATCCGGGTTCGAACCCCACAGTGGTGGTCGGCTGAAGTTGGTTTTCTGTGGTTCCCAACTTCAAGGCGCAAATGCGAGCCGATCTCCCCATTAAAAAGTCTCACCACAGAGAGCAACAGTCCTACAACGATAAATCATTCAATTATAACACTTCACTCATAGTTAGAAAACTGGTGGCAGATGGCAGCACTACACATAACAAGCATTACAGAGAAACAAAAAAAACAACTTCACGTCAGGTTTCACTACACGTACACGCACATTCCCGCATGTACCGATTCGTTGGGGGTTCCGCGGAGGAGGGGGGGTGGGCGGGGTGCATGTGTGGTGTAGCAGTAGTAGGTAAGGCCTCCAAAAAAATGGCTCGGGGATCCATGATGTTCTAAGTCAGCCACCTCGTTGGGCAATCTGCCTGTTGTGGCGTTGTATTTGTATGTGCTTATTTTTTTAAACAAAAATCACACATTAAATGCATCTATCAATTACGCAAGAAACAATCTTGTCAATATAGAGTAGGTTTTTCATTTAGTTGATGCTGAATGACCCTTTGGTTATAGGCCTACATCAAGTGAATCGGGAAACTTGCATCATGTGATACTGAGTTGCGGCCAAGCATTTAATAAGGGGAGGGAACCCTCATGAATAAAAGCATTACAAGAAAAATATTAATTCATGGAGTTAATTCAGGCTTAACGACCTTTCATGTTGCATAAACACAGATTTTTTTGTGTTCATATTTCTTGCTTGTTATTTATTAGTTTATTCATTAAACAATGAATTAAAATCGAGAAGATTTGGTGAAAAAAAATATTCATTCTTAAAATGGTTAACAAGATTTGAAGGGTCCGAGAGTAAACCCACTTTACAGCAATTTTTTTGAAAATGAGATAGCTGTGCCATCTTGTAGTTATTCAAGGAGTAGCCTACTATCCTAACTTGCATTTATTTTTGGGGTAGAACTACTGTAAAGCCTTAAAAAAAAGCAAAAGTTTCGGTATACTGGGTAAAACCATTGTACTCCAAACTTTCAGAATCATTTTTCTCAAAATCTAATTTTCGTTGTAAAGTGGTTTTACTCCTGGATCCTTCATTTGTTTTAATTATTAAGCAGACAGTTAATTTAAAAACAAAAATGTTCAGAAAACAAATGTTTTGTCCACAAAAGTTCAAGATCTATGAATTCAGGGCTGGGAAAATAAATAAAAAAATTTAGATGCTAGCCAAATTTTTTAGAAGTCACTCAAGCATGCTTTATTCTCCAAGAAAAACAGTCCTAAATAATGTTTTTTTATTCTTCCAGGACTTTATGACCTCCTTCCATGTTGGAAGACACATTATTATGAAATCAAAAAATTTTATGTCATATTTACACTTCAGTTTAGCAACGATGCATGCAAAATTTTAGGTGCCAACCAGTGCCGTCTTAATGCATGGGCCCACCTGGACACCGCCCTGGGGCCTCAGAAAAATAACTTGGCCCGGGGGGCCCATGATGCACTTAGGACAGTCCTGGCACCAACATTGATTTTCTAGACACCATGGGGACTTGGCACCCAAAATTTGTCAATCCCTGTATTAGATGGAATAATTTGTGTAGAAAACTAATTTTTATGCATTTTATCTAGCTGGCAACACAGCAGGGAGTTTTTGTGTACATTTTACTGCAGCACCGGAGAGGCACCAACATCATGTCTCGCATGGGAAAAACTTTTATCTAAAAAAAGTCTATACAGCCATGAAATTAAGTAGTGATAGCATGGCCCCCACAAGGGGTGGGCTGACAAGGCTCCAGCCCTGCGACCCGGGAGGATTTTAATAATTTTTTTGTTTTTTCACGCTATAAATTCATTATAAAGGGCGCCCCGTGAAAGTCTGGTCGGGGACCCATAAAAGATCCCAGCCAATGAGCCCTGCTTCAGGATGTGGGGGCCATGAGTGATAGAATAATTGAACATTTTAATTGTTTGGTTAGTCCGCTAAATGATTTTGAGAATACAAAATAATATGCAAAAATTGTGAGACCAAATAATCAGGGCTGCAGCTAGATACTTTGTCAGCTGGGATATGCACACATTTTGACCCTCCCATGCATTATCTTACGCAAAGAGGAGGTTTTGGGGTTCTAAGCTTCCCCCACAAACCAGAGTGCCAGCGTTGGTGACTTATCATCGGAAAAAAGCTGCCAACTTGGCATGTCCCTTATACCAAAGCTGTTCCGAAAAAAAATTTAACCCCTTAGACAGGAAGATATGAACAATTAAAACATTTGTTTTATTATCAGGAAAGGATGATGCTGGAAACAAACACATCACTGTTTTGACATAGTCGAAAACTTGGTGACAGAAAGGTACAGTAAACTCAACTATTCGGCTTGTGACAACCCAGATTCTGTAATATCTGGCCTAGTTAAATATATGATTCTCCATGTTAAAATGGGGAATAATTCGCTTTGCCAAATTGTTCCTGGAGTTATCAATTTGTGTAATCATTTATCAATGAACAGTAAAATAAATTTGAATAATTTTTGAATTATTCAAAGCGAGGCGAATATTATTCTGAGCGAGTCGAATTTCGCTATAGTGAACCTGAGAATATAGTGAACTTTTTCAGTGGACACCAAGTGAACACCTATTTAACTATTGCTATTTTAAACACTTATAGTGAACGGCTGAGAAAATGAAAGTCCGCTTATAGTGAACTGAAATGTCCACCCACAGATTTTTTCCCAGTTTTTCAAAGGTAGGCTTATACATATTAGGATCCCAAAAGACAGCATTCCTTAACTTCTTTGTCAAACCCCATTCTTTCACCCTTCTCGGTTTCTAGGAATCATTCACTGGCCCACTACCTGAAAAACAACATTCCTCTTTCTCCACCCTCTTCAGGAATCCATTGGAATACTACAACAGTGTTTCTCAACCGCCGGGCCGTGCGTGGTCTACCGTTTCATTTTTACGCATTTATTTCATATTAGTTGTGTGTATGTCCAGGCTTTCCACTGAAAAGAATGAAATCAACAGGGCTGTGGGCTTTCACAGGTTGAGAACCACTGCACTACAAGACCCCACTCTTTTCAAGACACCCCTTAAAAAATCGGAACAATAGTGGAACAGACCTAGAGGCATCTGATGTCCCCCTCCATTCTATCTCCTGCCGCTGTCTTCATATCCATATGACTGCTTTGGACTGAACAGACATTATGCTATTTCAGCAGTATTTTTTAAAAAAATCGGTAAAAATAATGAATTCTGTGAAAAAGGAAAGTATTTCAATTAATGATAAAATAAAAATAATCAAACGTATTAAAGATGGAGCCAATCAATCAGCAATATGGAAGGAATTTTCCTTATCGAAATCTAGTTCTCAACATTTGGAAAAATTACATTGTGATCATCACTGCTCACAGATGTAACACTTCGCAAATACTTTTGACGCGCAGGCTTTCTAAGAAGGTATTGGAGCAATCAAAACAGCATAGATAAATGGTACGAAATTTGCAAAACACAGAAAACTTTGTTATATGTGGAAATTTGTAATATTCGTGTTCGTTATAAGTGAGATCGACTGTATCAACGTTTGAACTAATTTGGATATATTGAACTTCTTATTGGGTCCACAGACAGTTCACTATAACTGTATTTTGTTTATTTTAAAAGTTTATATATTCATACTATACAGTTCACATGATTTTATATTTCCTGCAATTACGTTTCATTTAATATTCAAGTAAAATTGAAATTTATCTTAAAATGTTTATACCACAGCTGGACAAATCACAAAAAAATCTATGCACCAGAAAATATTTTTAGGTGAAGAAAAAGGTCCAAAATAATGCTGCTTTTCACTTTTTCATGGCATAGTGACCCTCTTTCATGTTGGCAGATATGCTGCTATAAATTCCAAACATTTTGTGTTGCTCTTATGCAATTTAGAAACCCCACCCAGAGCGGTTATTATTGGTATGGGTGAGGTATAGGAAATAAGCATTTATAAAACTCTGGCCTATGAGGCTCTTTTGTTATCCAGCCTGCCCTTCCGCCATATTAAGCCAGACAGTCCAGAGTCTACTGTATACCCTATATTGGGAATTAACAAAAATTTGCACAAATAAAAAACAAAACCATAGACGTAAATTTGACCCTCAACTTGTATCTGGCCCATGGGGCCCCCAAGCTCCCTCCCCAATATTTTTATGCCCTCTCAATATTTACAATAACTTTATGTCTATGAACAAAACTTGAATTAGAATCTATTGCATGTTTTGAAATTTACCTTGTGAATCTCCACCACTGGTGAAGACACCTATGGCTTTAATTTTTGTTTCACTTAACGATCTTCTCTGAACTTCAACACCTTCTCTACTTTTGCAGAAGGGATGAATCTTCATTTCTTCGCCTTCAGGAGAAAGCATGGCTCCAGTATCAGCCCGACTGTATTTATCACTCATATTGTGGATGGTTTTTATCAACTTTTTAATGCGTTTTTATTCGAAAAATTCGTAAAGGACGGAAAAATTAATCAATATTAAAGACCTAATGGTTAAATTTCATCTCTGTCATCTTTAGCTTCTGAGGCATAGGCTGAGGCTCTGTGTTGCCACTTTTCACCGATTTTTTTCATTTTTCTAGCAGACGATTACTTCGACCTTATAACTCGACCTTTATTATTATTTAGTTATTTAGCATAAGCTTTTTGGCGGTTAACGGTTTAAAATGAAGTATGTTTTTTTTTTAATGTTATATTACTTCGTTGTGACATACAAAGTCAAATGCTTATATTTTAAAAACAATTTTTGTGAGAAAAAAATCATTATATATATATGTTAATTATTTTGTATTATACTGAAGTTAACGTGATCTAGATCATGTTTGATGTGACCATACATCCCGTGTTTCTAAGTAATGAGGCTTTTTGGATCACGTGATATTTCCATCGTTCTTTGAGGGTCAAACAAACCGTATCCAAGGCAACCAACATGGTGACTTCTTCGGCAGTTCATGAAAGATTGAAAGAATAAATATAAATTAAAGAAATGTAGAAATGAAATAGATTCTTTTTCATTGATGGGGGGGGGGCTAAATATTGCGATTTTTTTTTTTAAATTCAACTTATTTATCTGCTTGTCCAATTATCTCAATTGCTGCGGAATTATTTCAATGTAATTTATGAGCCATTATTAATTTTTTTTTAATTTAACCTATATGAATTGATGCAGTTGAATATTAAAAGGAAATAAGGGGACAAACTTCCCTTTTCATACTCGAAAAGATATAAATAAAAACTTGAAATCAATGTTATTGCATGGAATAATTTCAACTATAATATATATACAACAGCTCACATATTTTTTCAAAAATTTTGAAGGTTATGAAACTCGAACTCATTCGAGCTCAAACTTCGTTTTAAGCGTCCCGTGAACTTCCCACTGCACCAATTGTGGTCGCTGAGCTGAAGTTGAATTTAGTATATCCATTATTAAATGTCGCCAGGAAATATGGTGGATAAATAAATGGATCAAAAGTTGCGGTAGCCTCGCGGTCTGCTGTGACGTTTCTATGACGTCACAGTTGCTTGACTCTGATTGGCTGGTAATTTACGAGATCTCAGAATTTCTATGCGCTACCATGGAGGAAAGAATAACAGGAGGTGACGCGACCAGCGCCTCCGTTGAGAAAACATGGGGAATCTGGGTTGCCAGATGAAGCCAGTGATCGCTCTATTAAAGGGACCAAGTAAGCCCAAACAAACCGTGGCTTCCCATGCTTTCCTATGAGAAACATCCCCGTTTTTAAAAAATCATTTAAAAATTTACTATTCACTTTAGGAACTCGATTTTTTCCCCTCAAATTCTTTGAATATATTTATACAATTGAACGAGAGCTTTTACAATTTTAGTTGTTATTTGTTTTCGAATATTAACTTCAACAACATAAAACCTTTTACCAAAGTAACCAAAATTTACCCATATCTTGTGCCACAAAATTTCTTCTCGGCATTGTAATTTAAAAAAAATTATGCCGAAGTATGTAACACCTCAGTGCTGAGAGAAAGACAATGTTTAAAGACACTTGAACAAGCGGTGTTTGAAAAAATCTGACTTTTTTTGCGAAAAACATTTTATATGCAAAACATTAGCATATATAATGCCTTTCAGATGTTTATATTAAAATATTGTAGAAATATTTCTCCATTCCAGGCAAAAACTCGAACACAGACACAATTTTAGATTTCAAATTCAATTCGAAACTTTTTTGTCAAATTTTCGTACACATACCACTTTAAAAGCAAAGTAATTGGTACAAAATGAAGAGAGAAAAAAACAGCCCAGATTATTTTTCTAAATACTATAGGCCAGAGAGATGACTTATCGCGGCTCGTAAAAAAAAGTTTTTTATTTGTTAATATTTTTTTCTCAATACATCTACATAGTTCGGATGGGCGGCATATATTTCCAGTAATACGTATTCAAGAATATGAGAGTGGAACGGAAGAAGGGTGACGAAATTTGTACAGCCTACAGGCAGCAAAACCATAAATACACAGTGGCGGACGACGTTCGAGCACTTCCAGTACTTTGAGGCACGGGGGCGGCAAAATGCTGTTTGCCCCGGACGGCTGAATCATGTTTGCCCGCGTGGCAAAAATCCTAGCTACGGCCCTGTCAGAAGGTGCTCGAGCACCTCAGAACTGATTCAGAAATCAAAATTCCTCATGCAAAGCTTAATACGAGCGCCCACGGGTCTGAAACACTTTCGAAATGTCCCGGATCTATCATAATGATGAACGAAACAAAAAGGCAAAATGAACAGTTAAAAGAAAAAATTATGAAAATTGCATTTTATTGGAGCTTCATATTATTTTAATTAATCATATTCCCATAGACATTAATGTGATGCATCAAATTTTTAAAATAAATTGAAGGCACTGAACTAAAAACTTATGACGAGTCGAGAGTGAAAAATGATCTTCCCCCTTTTCAAAAATAAATTAAAAATATAACAACCCCTTATACAAGGATAAGATTTTATTTTTCCCCTTTATTGGATCATGTAGATTACCTGAAGACGCATTAAATGGTCATGGTGCTTAAACTTATTTAGTTATTAATATTTTAAAAGAATTCGATCCGGCAAAACACATGTTAAGTATACGGAAAAAAGCGGTTTGTTTGGGCTTACTTGTCAGCCCATAGGGTTGCCACAACGGCTTCAATTTTCGTTCCTGATGTCACCTCCTGTTATTCTTTCCTCCATGATGCGCTACACTGTGACACAATATGCGCATCTCCTCGCTACTCGTGGGCGTGTTGACGTCATCGTGCTCGGGTCCCGCCCACTCGCGAACGCTGCACGCGACTCAATTTCCGCTAAACCTAAAGATTCCGCTGGTGTGGAACTGTATTGTGAGCGATAAATGATAGTATTTATTGATTAACACGAAGTGATATTTGTAAATTTTCTTTTGTAAACTCAAATTTGGTATTTTAGTAAATTTGAAAATATTGAAAGAATCGTTCGCACACAACATCAGTTAGTAAGTAGTTAGGAGAAAAGAGAGAGAGATGAGGGGATATTCACCACATAAGTTCTTTTTATTGCTTATGGAGAACTTAATCAAAATATCATAATATAATTATAAATACTTATGAAATAATTATACTGCATTTGGTGTTTCCAATGGCGGCCTTTATTAAGGAATCACGCATTCAGCATTGTTTCACCCATTTTGTTTATTTTATGAATGGAAGAAAAAAGACGTATCTCTAGAGCCGTCTTAACGCATGGACCCACCCTGGCACTGCTCGGAGGCCGCATTATGGGGGAGGAGGGGTGAGGACCATGATAATGATATCTGGTGCTATGACTTAAAGTTAAAGTGTTAATTTAAGTTAAAGTGTGTAAATTGGTAGGTTAGTATGGTAGAATGGGCCCCTAAATTCCAAATTATCTGGGGAGTCCATGATGATGGTGAGACGGCAATGGGTAAATCCCCCCCTCTCAGCGTACGCTATTAGCTGTCTCCAAGCGAATCATGTTATTTCCCAAGATGGATGTTGGGACTGTTTAGGTACTGTTAGTAGTATAGGCTGGTTCGACTCTGGACCAAAATCAACATTAGGGAAATATATTTTGATATTCTATAAATTCTTCATCCGACTCCAATGTCGGCGACTTTGTTTTCGAGTGAAGCAAGTAGACTCTCGTCACAAGTTCGAATACATTAAGTGCCAAGAGGTATATTTTCTCTACATGATGTTCATAGTGAAAGATGTTAAATTTAAACATTCATCTATGGTTATTCTTTGTTATTGTTCAAAATTTGAAAAACAACTCTATCATAATATTATAAGAATTGATAAAATTATTCAAAAAATAATTTATACCTGCAATTGTGTTTATATGTGCAAACATGCTAGAGCATGTTTGATATATCTGAGAGCGAATCAGCGTTAATTAAAATTATTTTTCACAAATTCTTCAACCACATTCTCACTGTATTCAGTGTTTCTAGATAACCCATGCAAAGGTTTTTTCTATCTATATGCCATAAAAAGTACAAACAGAAATGTCCACAACTTTTTGAATACGGTCCTTGGTATGTGATTTCATTCCACTCTAAAAATCTAGCGTTATCATAAATTTACGTATTTTCAAAATCTTAGGTCTCGTACCACAACTACAGAAATAATATTTTTCGTAATAAAATAAATAGCAACCCAATGACTTCCAGGGGGTCTATTACGCTCACGTCGTTATACAACGAGGTCGTTAGTGACGTCACGCCCTTAACGCAAATTCTCAACGAGCCTCATAACGCAAATCTCAGCGACCATCGTCAAAAACTTGATTTTTCTCAGCAACCCGCGGTATGTCGTTATCTATTTTACGAAAAACTCCCTGGTCCGAGAGTTGCGTTAGCTCCGAAAGGGATGGACCAATCGGATAATTTTCTCCGCTGCTGATAATCATCATCACTATCAACGAGTGCTGCAGCACGTGCGTTATTATTATTTTATTTATTTGTGCGCGTTAGTGTGTGTTGGTTGTCCCTAATTTTCTAAGCTGCATTTTTTTTTTAATTCATCCGGATTATTTTTATTTTCATCAAATATTTGAGAAAAAGGTAGGCTATGCACGCACATGATACTGGCGCGGGGAAATTTTCTAAATTATTACGTTTAAAAAATGATTTTCTATTGAAGTTCAATGATGTTATGGATTTCCAAAGCGACTATCAAAAATATCATCATCATATATTACCATGTTTTTAACACATTTATCTACCGTCTTGATATTAAGTCAAAATCAAGAACAAGTAACCTTTTATTTACATCATCAATTAGAAAATTGGTTTCCTTGTTTCACACATGAAAATGAAGTACCACCAAATTTACACTGTTGTTGACATCTTTTTTATACTCCGATCAGAAAATGCACTCAAGGATTAGAAAAAATTTATTTGTTGATTAATAAAATTTACTTTGATTTTTTTTATAGTGTGCGCAGAGTATAGTGTGTGTGTAATGATTTTTACTGCATTACACTTCTGTGTACTGCACAGAAAGTAGCAATACTTAATTGATATTACAAAATATCAATGTTATTAAACGAATTAAGAAGGGGAAAATCTGGAGACGTTTAAATATATATTGACGTCGATTTTGAACGAGATGTAAAAAAAATATTGAGCAAATTTCAAAATGTCTTGAAAACATCGCGATAGAGAGATTTACCAGTTAAATAATATTCTTATATTGAGATGAGTTTAAGATTAGAATAATGACATTTCCATACAAGATTAAAAAAAATAATAACGTTGTGTAGAGTGATTTATCTTTGTACCGAGTATAATAATTTATAACGATTTACCACTATGAATAATTTTTTCCAATCAGTATGTGTACAGATAACATTTTAAACGATAATGCTGTCTCTGAATCATGTTACTAAATTAAGGAACGTAATTCAGAGAATTATTATTCATTATAATGAACAACTTGATAAATTAATAATGAATGAATAATTTCCAATTCTAACTAATTTGTCTCCGTTACTCTCACCATCGAAAAATGTACGCGCGAGCGGCCATGTTTATTTCCGTAACGCGAACATAACGAGTGGTCTCCGGTTCTCGTTAGTTAACGTTTTACGTAGCGATGTCGATAACGAAAATCGCTAGTAACGATGTGAGAAAAATCAACCTTTAGCGATGGTGACGTAAATCTATCCCACAATGCACCGCAAACCCCAAACACGTTTGAAACGTGGGCATAACGACATGAGCGTAATAGACCCCCAGGTTTGCTAGCAGGGTCTAAATTTACAATGAATGCTTTGCAATGTTTAGTTTTTTCAGGGAGTCTATCACACGCATCAACTTTCACGTTAGTTATGGACATCGCGTGAAGAGGAAAATATTGTACTAATTGAAACTTAATATAGTCGAAGTCGTAACTGAGGAAAGAAAAACGAAATAATCTCCTTTGTAAACCTCAATTACAAAAACTGGTTCTTCACTGAAAGGATGAAGACGGTTCAGACGTGATTGTCTCTTCACTCGAAAACAAAAAGTCGCAGACACTGGAGTCGGGTGAAGAATTTATAGAATATCAAAACGCGAAATATATATTTCCCTAATGTTGATTGTGGCTCAGAGTCAACTAGCCTATACTACTACTGTAGAAGTAAACTAATTGATCGTAGGATCTCCCCGTATTTTTCGAGACAAAACCAATTGTTTTCTTAATAGTCGGCTCTTGCGATCACCCCATCACCTCCCTCTCGATCCGAGATTGATCATAACGACATTTTACCATACTTCACGGGAACATATTTTCGAATTCGATGAGATTGAGTTGACGGTACTTGACTGAAAAAATGGGATAAGGTAAAATTGAAACAATCCTAGTTCAAAAGCATGTAAAAACAAATTACTGCAAAGAGAAAAATAAATCTTTAATATCAAACTGGTCTATATAAACTGCATATACATATCGAAAAGAAAGGATAAACCATCAGATAAAATATTCTATTTACAAGAAAAATTATAAAACCTTTTTTTATAGAATGCAGAATTTTAACAACTTCAAAGTAAAATAATGGCTCATTTTGCATACAAACAAATCACATAGTTAATGCTATTTTTACTTTTTTCGTACAAAAAATAACCTTTTTTTATTTACAAAATGTTGATATTAAAAAACTCATGAGCGGGTTCTTTTGTATCACTTCTGACCTATTCTTGCCATATTTTGTTGAGACGAAAATGGGACATTCAGTCAACCATCGTTAATTATAGGAACCAGCAGTATATTTAATCACCTGGGCAATACTACAAGCAAAGAGAACCTTTAGTTTTGAAACAAAAATGGGACGCTGTCAGCCTAGAATTTTGACTCTTATGAAAAAGTGATTTTTTTAATTGACTCCAACCAGGGTGTGATCAAAAATTTGTGAGTAATGTATAGATAAAATTTCCAAATAAAAATCAATCAAAAATTTCAAGCAAATAACATATTTGTATTTACACATTTTGAAATTTGAATAGTTTTAATCTGACAATAAAAATGTAAATGATTAACAGACACGATAGATTATCTAGCCAAATTTTAACGGCATATTACTCTTTTTGAATGTATCAGCCATTAAACAAAAATTCTCAAAATAATGATCACGAAAATTTATACCAAAATGATAAAACTATATATATACAGTCGGTCCCGCTTATAACGTTCCCACTTACAACGTTTTCCCGCTTAGTACGACTTATTTTCGTGGTCCTAACTCAAAATTGTCATTAAGATTTCCCTTTTCTCGCTTACAACGTTTTTCATGACAATTTTTCGAAAAACGTTATGAGCGGGATCCACTGTAATAATGTTTTAATTTCTACGTCATATATCAAGCTGAAGGGGGAAAAATCCATCACTATGCTGCAATTAAAAAAAATGTGAACATGTTGCACGATATGAAGAACTGACGAACATGAAAGTTTACTTGAGAGTCCTATGATAAATCTGAAATTTATTTTAATATGTAATAGATGAGCACATAAAACAATAATCAGAGAACATTGTAACGATTAACAGAAGTGGGTTGAAAATACCCATAGTATAAAGAAATGGGTGCCCGTTTTTTTTCACCAAGGCGATACATGTTCTAAAACATTAACTGGCAGAACTAATTTATGTCTTCACATAGCTTGACTTTGATGTAGAGTTGGCCTCCATCCTGTCGCATTTGGTCCAAACTTATACACTAATCGCCTGCCAAAAACGGGAAGAAGTACCTGACTCTTGTAATAATACCTGTAGAAAAACAAAAGTTATTTCGAGATTGATACTGTACACAACAAAGTTCCATCTTCATCAAAAGCTTATATTATTTGGTCAAATTCTGAAATGTTGCGGTATTATACAGGGTGCAAACATAAGACCGTCCCAGTTCAAATAACTCGTGAACCGTTGGCTATAGAAAGATACTTTTAATTAGAAAAAGTATTGAAATAACGTTCCTATTTCAGATACGTCATTTATTTCACTTGTAACTGTATATGAACCAAGAAACAAAATTTAATTTTTGATACACTCTCAATGGCTTCCAACTTCCAATTAAAATATTGTTGCCCTTTCTCTTTTGAGCACAACAAAGGATCCCGTCTTTTGAAGTGAATATTAACTAAGACATTTGAATTCAAAAACCACTGCAAATGAGGGAAAGAACAGCATATACTAAGGTACAAGCTTGTTCTATGCCATTTATATAATACTTGCAGTTGCATATTTGTTCATATATATTCCTTTCGAAAATTTGCAGCGATTTTTGAATTCAAGTGTCTCAGCTGTTACACTTAGAAACATGGTTTTTTTGCTGAGTTCACGAGAAACTGAGCAACCAATTTCTTACTGAAAGTGAAAGGATAAGGGGGGACTGTATAAAAAATAAAATTTATTTGGCAGGGATGTTTGGTTTAAACTTGGAAAGGTTGTTGGTTTTAACCAAGTGTTTTTTTTCAAAAATTGCGTAAAGGTGACCTAAATATAATTTTTTTCAAAATATAAAGTATCTTAATTACTTAAAGTTGTATACACACTGCATAATAAAGTAGCCAAGATTTTTCATTTTTACCACATTTTCTAACCTATATCAGAGTTTCTCAATCTATGGTTCGCGGACCAGAGGTGGTCATGAAGATCACCGACGATGGCATAGGTGGTCCGCATGCAAACTTGACGGAATCATTCACCCAGTTGTGTAATTGATGGGTTCAAATAATATATACAGGGTGGGCAAAAAGTCCGTAGAAACTTTAAAAACTCATAAAAACCGGAAAAATAACAGAAATAAAAAAACGGTTTTGCAGGGTTAGCATCGCTAGGTTACCGGGAATTTTTGTAAGACATGAAAAAAATAACTAAAAAAACAGCTGATAGATGTCACTGACGTACACAAGTCAAAGAAAAGATACGCAAATAACGGACAGAATGCCTCCAAATCGTTTATTACAGCAGTATATGTTACACATGACCACCACCACAAGGGATAACACATTGCAGGCGAATCACAAATTCAGCAACGGCAGAGTGCAGCAGGTCCGGATGTATACATGACACCTCTCGGCGGATCGCATCTTTCTGTTCCGACATTATATTTCCATAACCAGAAGTCTGCCGGTGTCAAATCTGGAGACCGAGGAGGCCATGGGAACCTGCAACGCCTGCTAATGATTTTGTCTTCCCCGAACGTCTGTATCAGGAATGCCTTGACCAGAATAGCAGTGTGACTAGTTGTTTCATATTGCATAAACATGACGGTAGAATGCGCATCTCTTTCGCGCAAACATGACGGTAGAATGCGCATCTCTTTCGCGCAAACATGGCATGACCTTCTCGCGCAGAAGCGTTAAATAACGCTGCGCATTCACTGTAGCCGTTTTCCAACCATTTACTGAGAACTGCGTTTCAAAGAAGGGCCCTATGATGAATAAACCTGTGAACCAACCCACACCATACTGTCACTTTTGGGGAATGCAATGGTTTCTGCGTGTACTCACGTGGATTAGACGTCGCCCAGATGCGACAGTTATGGGTATTAACGTCGCTATGAAGCGAAAAATGAGCTTCATCTGTCCATAAGATGTTAAAGACCAAGGTGGGATTCTGTTACATTTTGGAGAAAGTCCATCTCGCAAACGCTTCCCTGCGTATGGTATCCGCTGGTAAAAATTCATGGCCCGACTGCAATCTATATGGGTACAGATCAAGGATTCCATGAAGAATATTGCGTATTGAGGATGGTGGTAAGCCCAAGCGTCTGGCAGCTTCACGAGCACTGCTGGTATCTGCAACTGATTCGGACGCTAACGCTTCTATTTCGGCTGCAACATGCGGCGAACGTGCCTTCCTTAAACATGGTCGTTCGGCTCTCTTACACGATCCTCCAGCGTTCGTTTCCTCAAACCACTGAACAAGCTTTACGAGGCCTGTCGCTGTTAAAGGCCCTTTTCCAGTCCTCACATTCTTCTGAACTCGGAATTTACGCAAGGCAATGGTCGCTGATTCCTGGTTCACGTAAAACAAATTCAACAAAGCTTTATCCTTCGCACTCAGCATCCTTGTTCACATACACGGTTTACAACGGTGAACTATTTGTGGATTAGGAGCGCAAGTTCTTATAACCGTCTCATTTGCATATTTCCACCGAAGTCGCTCATACCAGCGCCACCTATCGGCTGTTTTTGAGTTATTTTTCCGTCTTAAAAAAATTCCCGTGCCATAGCCATACTAACCCTGCAAACCGTTTTTTATTTCGGTTATTTTTCCAGTTTTTATTAATTTTTAAAATTTCCACGGACTTTTTGCCCACCCTGTATTAAACCTTCATACACTTAGGTTCACCATACATTATCGAGGAGAATGCAGGAAATCGCGATCCTAAATACGGGATATCACTAAATTTTGTCAAAAATTGCAATTTATTATGTTTATTTATTGGTTTAAATGCAATTTGCTAATTAGAGCTAAAATTGCTGAAGGCTGTGGAAATAAAGAGCTGCTACAAATCGCAGTAAAAAAATGTATTTCACGAAAAAAATATTCAAATGATCTGATGACCATATTTCATTAAGAAAAATAAAATTCGGTAAACGGGATCTTAAATAATATTCCGTAAAATATATGGACATCAAAACATTGTCAGAAGTAGGCACAATCACAAACCGTAATTAAAATTCCAAAAAAATTGAGGACAAAACGTTAAACCTGACAAATAAAACGAAACAAAGATATGAGATCTAATAAATATGCGATGAATATTTTTAATTTTTGCCATAATTATCATAATATAATATTATGAAAACGCTGTGTGCGTGTATTCACGACTTCAGTAAATATTTCAAATCCAAATGCAGTATCATTGAAAAAACGGGACAGATGTATTAAAAATATTGAAACAACGAAAATTATATGTTTGAATGTTCACATTTCTGAATGTGTTCCCTGTACGGGATACTTCCTGTGAAATGGCACTTACATCGATCATAAAGTCACTACTGCTTCATTCTTACAATGCTTATACTTATTCTGCTGCATTCTTATAACCCAATAAAGACACCAGCAGCTACCCCTAAAGGACAAGCACTAGTGTTGGGTAGTTCATTACCTCACAGACATTTTCATTTCTCATAAGAAGCAGCAGACCTAATATATGACTACCAGGTTTGATATCCATTAGTTTTTGTTATTTGTTATACGATGTTGGTATTTTTGGTAGTGTTATTTGTATATAAGTGGTATACCAAATATACCACTGCATTGTACCTACTTCCACCACTACCCCCAGTTAATTGAGGTTCTGCTGTATTGTAGCAAGTGATTTATGAAAAATAATCAGCGATATACAGTATATCATAAATCATTATCAACTAATCTGCATTAATTATATTTCATTAAACACATTGTGTATATGCAGTTTTACTTAGTTCTTATCAGTTTCTATAAAATAGCTTCCTAATTAAAGATATTGCAAGTAACTGGAGAATAAAATCCCTATTATATGGGAATAATGTTGATTACATTAATAAACATTTTATTTTAATTAATTATATTAGAAGGTTGAATGATTTTCACAAATATAATTGTTTTTAATATAAATACTGTTTAAAAGAAAAACCCGGTTTTTTCTCAGTACATATAAGGTCCCTAGTAAAATGAGTGGCGTATCTAAAATAGTCTGCTATTTGAATACTTTTGATTATTGATATTTGATACTAATTGAAAGCACGTTTCTATAAATAATGGTTTACGAGTTATTTCAGCTGAAACAGACTTGAGTTTGTGCCATCACCACCACCATTATTAATTTTGAAGAAATCTTGAGAAAAATTACTGATTCATGCTATTTGCTTAAGCAGGTTTATTTAACGTAAATACTTAAAAATAAAACAGACTAAAAAACATGTTATTGCAGCAAAGAAAAATGGGGGAGGAAGCAATCAACTGAACAATATTTATAGGATCGAATGGGCTACGTCACAGATACGTTATCGAACATACTACACAGGGCCCCAACATCCTGGAGCAGTGACCCCAGGCTGAGAAATTCGGCAGGACCTTTAAAATTGAATTTATAGCATGAAAAACAAAAACAAAAAAATGATGAGAATCATCCCGGACCCCAGGGCTGGAGCCCTTTCAGCCCTGCCTTTGTGGGGGCCATGATACTACACTAGTGCCACTTTCCGCAGTGCTCCCCCCCCCCAATTCTCTGAACGTTAAGCTTGATAACGTTCAATGAAACGAACTCTTCTGCTCGTAACTACCTGAGCTATCAGATTTTGAGATCTGCGGATTGACTTTCTATTGAATTGAACATAAATGCAGTTTTTAACCAATCAATTTAAACACATTTAGATGAATCATTAATAGATAATGTAAAAAATTTATCAGTTCTAGACAGTACTTTGTATGGTCCTTGGTATGGCTGCTGCAAGGGACGCTTAATTGCATTAACGCACACAAACACATGCGAAGACTTTGCCAGTTCTTTATGAACAAACATATTGTTCGTTGAATGGTTTGACAAAGTGACAGGTCGCAGCTCAACCATACTTGAATGTAAATGTTGCACAAAATCAGAACGCGAAATAGTTTTACTTGATGAGTGGAAAAAGTCACCAGGTAACCTTAAAGAGGTACCATATACCATGTTGGCTGGAATAGCACTACTACTAAACCAGACACATGCACCTAGTCCATATTCCTCTGCGGAACCTCTAACGAATTGGTACATGTTGGAATGTGCATGTATGTGCAGTGAAACCTAACGTGAAGTTTATTTCTGCGTAATGCTTGTTGTAGTGCTGCCATCTGCCACCAGCTTTCCTAATTATGAGTGAAGTGTAATGATTGAATAATTTATCGTTGTAGGACTGTTGCTCTCTGTGGCGAGACATTTTAATGGGGAGATCGGCTCGCATTTGCGCCTTGAAGTTGGGAACCACAGGAAACCAACTTCAGCCGACCACCACTGTGGTGACAGTGGGGTTCGAACCCGGATCCTCGCGATGCGAGTCCGTCACGATGACCACTCGACCACCACAGCGGTGGCTGGAGTAGCACTAAAATCTGGTTTAAAACTTTAACGCATTCCAAGCAAGATAGCAGGAAATACCTCCGACCGTCGCTCAGTCGCATGACACGTTATGGCAGCCTTCATGTCCCGATGAAATCACTCGACGACTCCGTTGCTCTGAGGGTGAGACGATGTTGTGCGTATCCTTTTAACACCAAACAACTTTGAAAGAGATTAGAATAGTTAGGATTCGAACTGCGCTCCTGTGTTTGTTAATAAAGCCGAAATTAATAAATTTAAGCCCTTCAGGGACGCCGAAGCACGCTATCCAATTTGCGATAAATGAAGAAGTCAGTACACGTCACCTCGTAGTGATTGTCCTTCGATGGAGGAAGAGGCCCCATAATGTCCAGGTGGGCATGAGAGAATCGTGCTAATGGTAGACAGAATTCTCCAATAGGAGATCTAACGTGACGTCCGATCTTGGAAAGTTGGCAGTTGATACAAGACTTGCACCATTCTCGGCAATCTTTATCTAACGAAACGTCTGCGTATCATTTCGATCGTTACTTTAGGACCTGCATGAGAGAGGTTGTACACAGCGTTGGAAACTGCTCTGTAAAACGTCGAAGGCACTTACGGTCTTACTGCTCCAGTGGATACATTACACAACAAGGTGACTTTGGGTGAACCGAAAGCCAATGGTCTCAAGTCGCAATCTGAATCCGTCCCGCGCAGCGCCCGCAAATCCTCATCCGCAGCCTGCGTGCTAGCCATTTTGGAGTAATCTATAGTGCTAGGGACTTCGATTTCCGAAATACGCGGAAAAACGTCAGCCACCGAATTTTGATCACCTGATATATGTTCAATTTGAGTTGAAAATTGACTTATGAATTCTGAATGTTCAATTTGTCTTGGTGAAAATTTTTCAGTCTTCTATATGAAAACGCGTATATGAGCGATTTGTGATCTGTAAATATTTCGAATTCCGATCCCTCTAGTATGTGACGGAAATACCGACAGCAGAATAAATAGCGAATAATTTGCGATCATATACGCTATATTTGGTTTCAGTCATGCTAAGGTTACGAGAGAAAAATCCCAAGGGCTGAATTTCACCATTTCCGTTTTGTTGTAGAACAGCGCTCACGGAAAAATCACTAGCGTCAACGACAGGCGGTAACTGTGCGCCAGATACCGGGTGAACCAAAAGTGTAGCGTTAGAATTGATATCTTTGCACTAGGAAAATTCTAATTTCGCTTCTTCGGACCAGACGAATTTCATCTCATCTCGCTTACCCTTTACCAAGCTATGTAAACGCGTTTGTTTAGAGGCAGCGTTACGCAACTATTCAAATTCAATAAGTTCTTTCATTATGAAAAGACAAATCATGATACTCTCTGTGAATTTCTGTGGAAACCACGTTGTTTTGCTTTGAGCACTCAGTGATTTAAAGCCATAGCCAGAAGTTTATTCCGGATGGGAGGGGGGAACTGGTGTTTCGGGGGGGGGCAACGTGATAGAACAATGGACTTAACCACGTTATTCCATATACGTCAGTCATTTTCTCACGTTTCAGGGGGAGAGCTGGACCCCTGGTCAGGACAAGAATCACCAGTTATCATTAAGGCCCTCCTCAAATGGAAATACTCAAATCGATCTCCAGTAGCCCGGGGACCAAGAAGCGGGAAGACTTGAGGACTCAAATTGCCGGTTTTCCCTCATACGGAGCTACTAAAACCAAAATCAAAAAACATGAGAATGACGCAGTTTTTAGTTCACCATTTTCACACGATCACATTAATAGCATATAAAGAAGTATTTTAGCAATCGTGATACCCAAGGTACTGGAGTATCGAGGATGCCGCGTCACCAGTGTCTTGATCGTGAAGGTCTTCCACTTCTCACTACTACACAATATTACATCGATTTCCTTAAATAATCTATTTTCACAAATCTTCATTTCAAAAACAGAATCTTACCATAAATATCATATTATATCCTTAGACTTGTTCTTCAAAAAATAAAGAATGACTACTTACCTTCATTAATTTAAACAAAATGTATGCGTGGAAAGACTTCTTATGCATTAAGTAATTGAATATACTCACCAATATACAAGAAAATAAATTCTGGCTCAAACTCTACAAAACAAATTATTCTTATTCAAACTCTACAAAACAAATTACTCTATAATTTACCTCATGGCCCTACTCAGCTTTTCGTAATTCATTCTGGGATTTTGTTTGCGATTTCCCCAAAGATGCGCAACCTTATCTGATTGTACGAATTTGAAGATTCCATCCTCACGGCGTTCCCAACGGATCATGCTAGGACAAGTCTGGGGGTCCAACAACAAGTCACGAATGAATTCCCATAATTTCCCATTTCCTTTACCTTTGAAAATGAAAAAATTACATAATCATTTCTAGTATATTTATAACCAATTGAAGTCACTGAAAGGATGATTGAAATATAGTGTATATATATATATATATATATATTTCTCATAATGGAATATAAAACGCAACTTGACGATAAGGATTATTTGGTTTGAGAACCTGAACAGGACTAAGTCGGTTTGGAATGAATAAAATCATAGAACATATATTAGGCTTTAGCTGCCATAGTTTTGTATTATGAGGGAAAGATTTCGGGATGTTTGGCATCCATGACATCAAGAAAATAAGATGTTTAGATCTTCTGTTAATTAATGTAATATAATATTTCTTGCCAATAAAGTATATCTAGATTTAAATAGTAATTAAATACTCATATATTTTCAAAGCAACCACTGTGTTATTTATTAGGTAAAACCAAAGTCTAAAAACATGCCAATAATTTTCACCACGGTAAAACCACAGAACGTGCTTTGGTATGTTAGGCACGTACCTTGTCAACATGGAAAACCTTGTAAACAAGATGATAATTTTAAACAATAAATTATCATCTTGTTAACTTGCATGGCATGAGCAAAGTAGTACTTTTTGCTGCGGGAATCTTGGTTACCAGAGTATGGTCCTGCTACGCATACCTTATACTTAAAAGTATTCAGAACTCTTAGGAGTTACCCCCGTATTATGATGTGTTACAAAAATTTCGCGGTCATTTTGAATTTGCAGAAAAGAAAATCATATATTGATTTTTATCATCCTTGAGGATGAGAGATCTCTTACCTTGTTTGCTTCTTAGTTTTCCTTCTTTTTTCGGAGGCCTTCCTCTGCGACCAACACGTTTGATGAAAGAATTCGGATCTATAAATACAATAATTTATAATAATGACAACTATGATAAATGGTTAACCATGTACCATTTCATGAATATATAATAACATTAATCAATCCAACGACAACATACTAAGTTATTCTAATAATACAAAAGTGATTAGCCATGAGCAAAAAGAAATGTAGCCTAAACGTAACGATATATAGAATATTAACACCTACTTGGTTTTGTCATATCTTTGGTAGCTTGATGTGCATAAAGCAACAAATCTGAACGTTCATTGACCGTGCTTAAACTACTACTAGCACTTTCTCTATCGGATTCTGAAACGAAACATTTCAAAACTATTTCATGAACCAGACCTTTAATTTAGTTTCAAAGAATTAATAAACTATCATGTCTTAAAGTATTCAAAAAGGGTTTTAAGTAATATTAATCCGTCAAGAGGCACTAACCTCCCCCCCCCCCCAATAATGCCATATCTTTTTTAATGAAGTAGGCTTTCTGATTTTTAGCAGGTGCAAACTAAGGGATATAGTGGAAAGTCTTCCATTGAGAAATCAACTTTAAAAAAGTCAATGCTAAAATAAGAGGCTTTTATCGAGGCGAGATATCTCGTCATTGTAGCTTAACGGGTTAATTCATTGCCTTGATTTCTGGATGAAGTTTATAGTTGATTTTTGATAACTTACCGCAAACTAATAAAATGAAAATTATGTGAGACATCAAAATGACAATCATGTGAGACATCAAAATGACAGTCATGTGAGACATCAAAATGACAATCATGTGAGACATCAAAATGACAGATATGTGAGATAAATATTTATTTAATAGCCATAATTATCATAATATTACTAAAGTTGGGAAAATAACTTTGATTCTTGGTTTCTGTAACGAATAAAAGTTGTAGTGGTCTTCGTTGAAAGTATAGGTAAAGGCGGGACTTTTTTTTCAGTTCAATTCAATTTTTATTCCAGTTCAAGACATGACACAAGTTTCTATCTATAATGCAGTATTAGTCGTCAAGAGGCCGGGGCCCGTCCAGTCAGGGCCGCACCATAGGCGGAGATAGACTTGAAAGTCTTGGGGGGGGGGACACGGTCATTATTGCTAGGGGACACGATGATGATATCAATTTATATATACCCATATACATTAGATCAGATGACTTTACCTTTGACGGGGTAGCCCCCCTCGAATCTCCGCCCATGGGCCGGACTTGGGCGGGTGCGAAAGGCACGGTCGCACTGGGCCGCAAAACGTTTCCAAAAGAAAAACTTCCTTTCTCAGCAGATGCTTGGGAAATTTTTCATTAAAATTTAATTTTTTCCCCATTAAACTGTTATTGATTGCGAAAGGAGGCTTTTAGTTTAAAGCCCATATGATATCATTTTTAGTGTTATTAGATATGGCAGTAGCCTATTTCAAAAGGAAAAGAGTATGCAGAGGTGTGTTTGTGTGTGTGTGTGAATGATCGCATTCTTTACCCATGAAAAAGTCTCGCCTTTCTTTCTGTCATTAAAAAATAACGGCTAGATTAACCAAGAAAAAAAAACCATGCAGCGAGCATCAAACGAGGGACTCCACAAAAGAAATCTATACGAAGGTTTTTAACAGCTGGCGGATGCGAAGATATATTTAGGAAAGAGAAAATTCAATTGCCCTTGCGGGGAATCGAACCCACGTCTTATCACTAGTTATAGTATTAGCTATAACAGGGCATATGGTATTTTACTGGCGAACCGTTGATCCAAGAGGCATACTTCCAATTAGAAAAATTATCCAAATAACGTGTGTGTGTGTGTGTGTGTGTGTATATATATATCACTGGGATGTCATTCATGCTGCAAGGTGTGCAATAAGTGCAATATTCACTGAGATATTCGAATCCGAAAAACGGAGGAAAGTTTCAGGAAAAAACAGCGTTAAAAAAAAATGCGGTTAAAACGATTTAACGATTCAAATGTCTCAGCCCTTAGAAACATGGAATTTTTTTTTTATTGAAATCAGAAGAGACAGGATAGCAACTTTGTAATTGTGTTCTTGAGCACAGGATGCCGTATAAAAAGTTAACATTTTTATTTTGATAACTATACAACCCTTTGTAACATGAATGGAATATCTGAGTACTAACGCTATTTGGATACTTTTTCTAATTGGAAGCCCTAGGATCAACGGTTCGTCAGTAAAATACCATGAGCCCAGTTTACTATGCACCCTGTATATACAAGAAGCATGCTTTTATTTTATTTACTTTTTCATTTTATTTATTTTATTATTTAGTTATTACTAATTTATTTAGCAAATAATTGTTGGTATGAAGGGTGGAAATAATGTCATGTAATGATTGCAACCGTTTACTATAACGCAAATTTTATATTTCGTTTCTATTTTCATTATGAACTAATAAACAAGAAATGAATCGGTTCCCTGCGGTCGCCGCAGATGCAGCAACATTCGAATATTGAGGTGCATGTCTGGTTTAGTAGCAATACGAGTGGCGTGGTGGTAAGATGCTCGTTTACCACATTGAACGTTGCTGTCACGGTCCCGGGTTCGAACCCAAGGGAGGATATATAAAAGATAACTTTCCCCTAACGAGCTTGAGGTGACCACCGATAGCCAGCGCCTTCATTTCCAACCCATCTCATTAATGGTAGTAGATTGCGATATGGCCAGAGTTGGTGAAGTAGTAGTAGCAATATTCGAATGCGGAGAAAGCCAATATGCACCTTATTTACAGGCTGCAAACGGCAATGCCATAGTAGCGGTGAGATTTTACAAGGAGCGATTTTTCGAAACAGGGAAGTACCTGATCAAAGAACATTTCAACAATTCAGAGGCAACCCGTGGAGACGGGCTCGTTCCTCGCTCAAAGACATGACACATGTCGAGCAACGAGCGTGGGAACGGTAAATCGGATAAAGGCAATTCTGAATGCAGAGTGGCGTGTGTGTTGCGAGAAGAAACGTTAAAAAATCCTACCATCTCCTCCAGGTCTTAAATGGAACGGATTTCCCATTACATGTAACATTTTCACGCTGGTTCCTGCAACAGGGCATAACTGCAGCCACAGTTTGCTGCATCTGTTCTGTTTACGGACGAGGCTACGTTCATATGGAGCTAGTGGTCGCTCCATCGAGCTTATATTACTAGAGGGAGCATGACGTCAGCGGTCTCCGCCTTGGCAGTGCTGAGAATGGTGTCCCCCAACATCTTTCATCGGAAGATCACGTGACTCGGTGCAAACAAACACGATCCCCCATAGAGATCAATGTTAAAATTGCCGATTTTATCATAGAAATGCGGAAATTTAGTAGGGTTTTCCGCCACATCAATAATTTTATAAATTGTATTGAATTCTCGATTTTTGAAATGTTGAGTTCCCTTAGAGATACGAAGCCCAAAAAATTAAATATAAAATAATTAGCCAGACTCCCTTTTGAGGTGGATATCCATGCAATAACCTTAATTTCAGCTTTTTATTTATATCTTCTCAAGCACGAAAATGAGAATTAATGTCTCCGTATTGTCTTATATTATCCACTTGCATCAATCCATGTAGTTTAGGATGTTTTGAAGTTAATTATGGGCCCATATAAATTAATTGAAAAAATTCTGCAGCTTTAATCGAGTATTTTTTGAAGCAAAAACAGGCAGATTAATAACTTAAAAAAAATTTCGAAATTTTAACCACAGATAATTCCAGAATTAATGAAAGATAATTAAAAAATTAATGAAAGTGATAATTCCAAAATTAATGAAAGTGATAATTCCAAAATTAATGAAAGTGATAATTCCAAAATTAATGAAAGTGATAATTCCAAAATTAATGAAAGTGATAATTCCAAAATTAATGAAAGTGATAATTCCAAAATTAATGAAAGTGATAATTCCAAAATTAATGAAAGTGATAATTCCAGAATTAATGAAAGTGATAAAATTCCAAAATTAATGAAAGATAATTCCAGAATTAATGAAAGTGATAATTCCAGAATTAATGAAAGATAATTAAAAAATTAATGAAAGTGATAATTCCAAAATTAATGAAAGTGATAATTCCAAAATTAATGAAAGTGATAATTCCAAAATTAATGAAAGTGATAATTCCAAAATTAATGAAAGTGATAATTCCAAAATTAATGAAAGTGATAATTCCAAAATTAATGAAAGTGATAATTCCAAAATTAATGAAAGTGATAATTCCAAAATTAATGAAAGTGATAATTCCAAAATTAATGAAAGTGATAATTCCAGAATTAATGAAAGTGATAAAATTCCAAAATTAATGAAAGATAATTCCAGAATTAATGAAAGTGATAATTCCAGAATTAATGAAAGTGATAATTCCAGAATTAATGAAAGTGATAAAATTCCAGAATTAATGAAAGTGATAAAATTCCAGAATTAATGAAAGTGATAAAATTCCAGAATTAATGAAAGTGATTATTCCAGAATTAATGAAATCACGTGGTATCCTTGCATTAGATGTAGATGACGTCGCCGCGGCTGGATGCTCCCTTCAGTAATATAAGCTCGATGGGTCGCTCACATGGAGGAAAGAATACAAGGAGGTGACATCAGGCACGAAAATTGAAGTCGTTGTGGCAACCCTATGGGCTGACAAGTAAGCCCAAACAAACCGCTTTTTTCCGTATACTTAACATGTGTTTTGCCGGATAGAATTCTCTTAAAATATTAATAACTAAATAAAATTAAGCACCATGACGGTTTAATGCGTCTTCAGGTAATCCACATGATCCAATAAAGGGGAGAGATAAAACTTTATCCTTGTATATATATAAAGGGTTTTTATATTTTTAATTTGTTTTTAAAATGGGAAGATCATTTTTCATTTTTCACTCTCAACTCGTCACACGTTTTTAGTTCAGTGCCTTCAATTTATGTTAAAAATTTGATGCATCACATTAATGTCTATGGGAATATGATTAATTAAAATAATATGAAGCTCCAATAAAATGCAATTTTCATAATTTTTTTCTTTTAACTGTTCATTTTGCCTTTTTGTTTCGTTCATCATTATGATAGATCCGGGACACTTCGAAAGTTTTTCAGGCCCGTGGGTGCTCGTCTTAAGCTTTACATGAGGAATTTTGATTTCAGAATCAATTCTGAGGTGCTCGAGGAACTTCTGACAGGGCCGTAGCTAGGATTTTTGCCACCCAGGGCAAACAGAATTTTGCCGTTCCCGTGCCTCAAAGTACTGGAAGTGCTCGAGCATCATTGCTTCCAAATAACCACCACGTTTAAAAAGTTCCGGAACTTATTGTATTATGGAAGAATGAGTATAGATAGAACCTGTTTATTTTGTATTTCTTTCTAAGTTACTACCCTGTGCAATTGTATTTTTGCCATCGTTCATGCGTACAAAGATGTAAATGCGAATTGCAAGCGTCCTTTTTTGTCACATCCTCCAGTGCCTTCGACAATTTTATTCGTATTTAATTTTGTGTGATGTTATTTCTTCACTGTGATTTGACCGATAGCTGGTTGAGCATTTTGTGACTTTTTTCGAATGAAAGTTTTTCCTCGCCTGTATTATGTATTCCATATTTGTAATTTACGTGTTCAAAAAGATTTTACCGATTTCGTTTTGTATCGAAACTAACAAAAAGAATTTCTCTCCAGTTCAAAATTTTTTACCGTGAAGTACTTATCCGTGAAATAACTTCAGTTGTCGAGGCAATCTTCATAAAAGTGAGGCAAGACAATCACGGTGAATATGTAAACTCTCCAGCTAATTTATTACAAATGTCCACAATTTGCGTCCTTTAACATACGTAATACTTACTGGTTTAGATCTTCAGTATTGCGTCCGAACTCAAAAATTGATATGTGCCACGTATTTACTCTGTTCAAATAATCTATTGTAATGTTCAGCCTTCGAACTGAAACAATAGGTTAATTAATCGTGTGATGATAATTCATTGTATGTACCTTTGGTGACATGGTTTCACACTTTCCTTGTTTTCACGGTCAGTGATTCTATTAAAAAGAATTCTTGAGAAATTATGAACGTTGTGTGCTTATAACTCTGGTTGCGAAGGGTGCACCAAATAAGCTCGCAAGAACGTATGCATCACAAACAGTTATTAGAACATGGATGGTAGTAATTGAGACAGAAGCAATAGAAAAAAAAGTAACCGAAGTGAAAAGAAAACGTTACACACGTGCCGTTACATCCAATAATTTCTTCAAAAAATGATCGTTACTTACCACAACCAGAATATGCGGATGCTGGACTAGGACCTTCTTGAGCATCTAAAACGTAGACGTTGTTATAACCAGACCTTTCTCTTGTATTATAATCGTCCTCAACCATTTCTATTGGTAGCATCGTTTGGGTCTGTTGGGTATGATCCATATCTCCCAAGCTTGACCCTGAGCATGAAAATAGTTTAATTTTAAACTTATTTTCAAGGAGCCGCAAAAGTGGAAAATTATATAGGATCATGACTACAGATACGTAAATTTCTCAAAAAAAAAAAAAATCTAATTTATTAGCAAAAACGAACAAAACTAACGACGTATTTTATTTCAAGTTGAATTACGAGTATTAAAGTCGTAGTTAAAAGTTAATATTTTATAGTGCCCATATTCTCTTCCTTTAATCTTTACCTTTTGTCAGTGATAATGGCATTATGATACTAAAATATTTCTCAACATCCACGCTATTACCGGGATTACGGAGGCTTTAAATAGCTGCCATTGCATAGTTCAAGTAGCAGCATTTTTTACTGCGTTAAAAATCTGAAAACTATGATTGTATCCAACCCGTGGTATGTCATTAAAGAAAAAATATTTTGGGAAGGCTTTGTATTCTTTCCATATTACGTAATAAATTTCGATTCAAAGATGATGTAGGCCTAATTGCTGTCGCGGCCTCAGATGGACCTTTACTACTGTATATGCTGGAGGGTTGACATGTTGCGTAGAATATCATATGTAAAATAAATTTATTTAAACTCATCTCTCTGATGCTGTCTTCAGCATAATATTTCTCTTCATCAATTTCATCATTATCATTTGCCAATTTTTTTCTGTCTTTACTCAAAAATACCCTTGATTGTGGTCAGGGCCGGGTATTGAATCCTGCGAACTACGCGGCCGCAGAAGGTGCCAACTGAAAGAGTCCGACTTTTTAGGGTGCCAACTGAAGGGGGCGATTTTTAGGGCACCAACTGAAGGGGAGGGGGGATTTTTTATTAATAGTATTATCAAAATATCATTCACATACACTTCAGAAATGTTCAGAACTGGCTCTGACTATGGTGCTCAGGAAAAGATGCGAGATAGACCCTTCCAAATTGTTGATTAGTTCCATAATTTTTGGACAGAACTCATAAACGAAAGTCAACTGAGCTCGTACTTCATGAGTTATAATGCAAAACAATTCAGCTCAGAAAGAAGTGTAAATTACCGAGATTTCGCGGGAAAGTAGTAAAATCTAACTTTAGCATTTATTCATTGAAATCAGCCAATTTTGCATGTATTTCATAAATACATACGCAAATTACGTATCCCTAATCATGACTGAAAAAGGAATACAAACCATATTGTGCTTGAAGAAACTGCAATGTTTCGTAAATGGAATGGCCGAAGTGGTTGTCTAACGACAGAAAATCGCTTCTGGACATTCGACAAAGATCTTGACCAGTTAGTGTGCTATAATTGAGTGTGTTAATGTCTAGCAGATCGACCCGCTGTTCTGTAGCCCAATTTATTAGAAACTCAATGACATCGCCTGATTCCCAGAGCATTGGTGGTTTTGTCTGAAATTGTTTTTCAGACATGTCTGTGAAATCTGTAAATAAACAAAATAAAGATTATTTTTCTTACGTTAAAAAAAACGGTATTAATAATAAAAAAAAGTTCAAAGGAAACTACCGTATATAACACGGAAGTTTATAAGAACGTAAACTGTAAAAATAATGTAGGCTCACACTGATTCAGGTGGGGCACGATGAGGGGGGGGGGGGCTAAGTGGGCTATAGCCCAGAACGACAAATTTGGGAATGCGTGGTCAAGAAAATGGTGAAGTCGTCTAATAGAAGGGTGGCAAAATTTGTATCGCCCACAGACGGAGAACAAGCACGTGAGTGACCAAAACAGCGTGCAAGCAAGTGTATGGCCACAAGGGTAACTTAGAAAGCATGCAAGAGCTGGGAGTTTGTTTCGTTTTAGACCAGGCTCATCTCTGGCAGATCGTTATAAATAAAACGATTTACGGCCAATGAAGTGTGAGAAACCAAAAGTGTGTGCAAACATGTGAGTGACTAAAACAGGGTGCAAGCATGTGAATAACCAAAATAGTAACCTAAAGAGCGAGAAACCAGGTCAGTGAGCGAGGAAAAGAGTGACATAGAGAGTGTGCAAGCATGGAAGTGACTCGAGACGGAGTTATGGCTTTGCTACCTGAGGAATATTCAAAATTTGTCACCTTTCTCATGTCATAATTCAATGTACTTGACCACCAATTGCTTAAATATGCCGCTCTTCCAAACTTGCTGCACTTGGGTATAGCACGTTTAGCCCCCCGTAAATGCACCAGTGGGAGCGACTTAGAGACAGAGGCGTATTTATAGGGAGTGGGAGGTTTGCTCAGCGGGCTATAGCGCAGGGTGGCAAATTCGAAGGGGCGGCAAATTTTAGTAATGAATGGTCAAGATTAGGAGAAAAGCCGCAAAATCATTAATCCTTCTCTGCGCCGATTGAATTTAATTTTTCTTCTACTTTCAATTAGCCAGTTGCGCAGAGGTGGATTCACCTTCTACAGCAGAAACCCTCCGTGTGAAGTTCGTGACGTCACTTAAGTCGTTCATTTCACCTATAGTCATTGGATATACCGAAAAAAAATAAAATGAAGATTTCGCATACGTCGGACTGCTACTGTGTATATCCAATGGCTACAGGCGAAATGAACGATTTCAGTGATGCCAACGCGAGGCTTTCTGCTATAGAAAGTGTGGATTAAGATCGGTTGAGGGCCAGGGTGCCGAAAAAAGAAAATATTGGGCCCCCTTAAATTAGAAAATAACTGAAGTTGGGATATTTCGGGGCCCAGGCCACGAGTCCAATACTCTCGCCGTTAAATCTGCATGCGCAGTTGCAGCCTTTTGAGTTTGTTTTTGCATATATTACTGCCAAAAGAAAGAAATTAACCAGTTCACGAACTGGCCGGCACAGTTGACCCGGCCAATATATGAATTTCAGGCTTTCGACAGGATTTGGTCGGACCTTATATATCGATCCCTAACATATCGATATTCCGTATCCGTTAGTCGTTATTAGGGTTGCTGTAGCTAACCGTATATGACTATAATTATCAAAATAAATTCGCCATCATTGGGGTTGACCCCGAATCGTAGGGATCAATATATAGGGGCCGATCGAAAAAAGACGAAAGCCCAAACCGGGCCGCGAACTGGGCTGATTTCGGACTTTGGCAGTAATATATTGATCTGTTCACGCAAAAGAGGAGCGTTATTGTTTTTTTTTTCAGTTACAGATGGCAGCACCAAAAATCAAGCACAGATTTCTTTTTCTGAGAGATTTAGGTTTGATTCTCTCATTGATAGATGGCAGCACCATCAACCGTTATGGATAAAACAGTATTAATCATCGAGGCAAAAGATCCATAAAAACTAGACTGACAGTGATACTCTGCTTACGAATTTTTCGGTGAACGAAGATTTTTTTCGGGATTTTTCTGCCTTGGCTAACGAATACGGATTCGACTAACGAAGATTTTCGTGGATATGGATGCTAATCTGGTGCAGCCATGTGGTCATAGGCGGCGATAGACCTGGAAGTCGGGGGGGGGGGGCACGTTCATTATTTGCTGGGGGGCACGATGATGATGATGTCAATTCATATATACATTAGATCAGTCGACTCCACCTTTGACGCTGGGGTGGGGGCATTGCCCCCAGGCCCTCCGTATCTCCGCCCATGCATGTGGTGAGCTGAATTTTCGTGTCAATCATCATCAGAATTACAGGGCCGGGCGTAAGAACAGCTTTGCGGCTCTCTAAAATAATTTTTGCTGATCTTCCAGTGTCCTCGAGCACCCCGGCGCTCGCCAGACTCACATTAGCAGGGCCGAACTTGGGTCGGTTTTTCTTCGAGGCAGAATGGCGTGGAAGGGACCCGTGACTATAATGCAAAAGGCAGCCAAATTCGGCGCTTTGTGTGTGTGTACATTTGTGGGCACGTGCCCCACATTAGCTATGGGGTGTTGGACAAGACAGAGCGCTGAATTATCACTGTAACGACGTACTGTATTTAAAAGTACACGGGAGGGGAGGGGTGTGGCAAAATGCATGCTTGCCATAGCTGAAAGAGTATTTAGTTGTAACTCTGGGCAGATAATTCGTAGACTTCCATTGTGAGCCCTTCTATTATGATGCACCGCGTCAATACCAGTTATAGCAGACTACTATAGCCGGTGTTGTCAGTGTACAGATGATGTAGAGTTTTTGTCGCACCAGGCCACAAAATACTCAAGCCCGCCTGAAAAGAACTATGAAACTATGTCCTATTATATTATGGTAATAAAAAAAAGACAATTGCAATCATAGGCGTAAGCAGAAACTTTTCGAGGGGGGAGGGTTTCAGATTTTTTCCCTTCTAGGGGGGGGGTTTACGTTTTTTCCTGCAAAATAACACTATAATCTTGGGTCAAGGGGGGGTTAGAACCCCAAAACCCCCCTTCCTTTGCGTACGCCAATGATGGCAATAAATTTGGGCAATAGCACCCACCGAACAGCGAGAAAAATTGTAAGCGTTGGCTCAGGGTACTTGGAGGTTAATCACTGTTCTGCAATCGTGGCCCCACCAAGGTGGGGGCTGACAGAGCTGCAGCCGGGAACGATCCTTGTTTTTTGTTTTTTTACCCTTCAAACCATATATGCTCAAACCCATGACCAGGGTGGCAGCTAGGGGGGGAGCAGGCGGATTTCGTGCCCCGGGCGCTGGACCAGAGGGGGGCGCCAAAATGCGCACTTGCCCCGGATGACCAAGCATCTAGTTGCCCATGACCCTCCGGCTAAATGTGTGGCCTGCTACCTCAAACTAATGTTGTTAAAATGAAATCAGCGTCACATATTTACTGAGGATTTAAGTGACTCGTAGCACATTTATAGAGCACTTCAGTGGCCCGTGCCACCTCACTCAAGTGGACCGCGGCATACTTCCAGATCTCCCGAGTGACCCACGGTACCTTTCAACAGAGCCGCAACTAGATAATTTGTCAGCTGGAGAAAGCACGCAACTTGGCGTCTCCTTGTAATGTTGAAGGAGAAGTTAAAGGGTGAAATTTGCATATTCATTGTTTATCAGCATAATGGTACAGCCAGCCGCTGCAACAAGCTTTATTACGAAGCGTGAATTGATAAACGAAGAAACGTTGCTTACGAAGCATTGATAACGCCGGCCCCGCACGCAAGTCGTCACGACAAAACAAAATCATTAATTAATCATTAATCAACCCTATCAGTAACATAACTGCCGAAAATACTTTATTTGAAGAAATCGGTTTATATCACTTAATCTCACACATATCAGTTAATCTCATTTTACGCATGCGCGTTCCGATATGCTTAATCTTGCAAATTCTCTCGTTTTTGCTCGGCAGTGATGAAAATATACACTGCTCAAACAATTAGGGGAGCACATGGTTTTAACAAAATTACGCAAAGATGTATACCGATAAGTAACATAAAATGAATCATCCATAATTTAAAGCCTAGCAGGAAACGGAAGAAGAAAACTTCATATGCAAATCAAAGTTCATGACGTCAAAAACCAGAAAAAGGAGATAAGGGCAGAAATCGGGATGTTGCAGAAACGTCTGTTTTACTGCCGTAACTGTGAAATTCGATTGCGCAGTATTTTTTTTTTAGACAAGGTGACTTGAGGATGTCTCAACAACGTGATTTACCGGAATCCATGGCATGGCGTGTTATAGGCAGACTGGAATCCGGGCAAACACAACGTAGTGTTGCGGACGCTGTTGGAGTCGCCAGAAGTGTTGTTGCAAGGCTGTGGAATCGATTCCAAGAAACAGGAAATGTTAAACGTCGACCAGGGCAAGGTCAGCCACGCGCCACTACAGCAACTGATGACCGGTATGTACGGTTAACAGCCCGTCGAAACAGAACAGAGAATGCTATGCAGATGCAAAGACGGTTGCTCTTGGCAACAGGACGAAGGGTGTCCAGCCAAACAGTACGTAATCAGCTTCATGAGGGAGGGCTCTATGCATGTAGGCCAATGGTCTGCATTCCGTTGACCCCACGCCACCGTGCGGCCCGAAGAAACATCGAGAACTGCTGAACATCGAGATTGGGAGCAACATGATTGGAGCCAAGTGCTGTTTACAGACGAGTCCCGATTCAGTCTGGAGTGTGACACCCGACGTGTTCTGGTATGGAGGGACAGGGGCACTCGAAATAACCCCGCATTCGTTCGTGAAAGTTCATAATACAGACGAGCTGGTTGGATGGTATGGGGTGGAATCAGCATAGGCGGACGTACAGACCTGCATATCATTCGGAATGGCACTTTGACGGCCCGAAGGTATGCAGACGAGATACTGCGACCTCATGTCATCCCTTACGCTGGAGCCATTGGAGATTCCTTTGTTTTCCAGGATGATAATGCCCGACCGCATAGAACTCGTCTGGTGGAGAACATGCTTGAAGCTGAAACAATACAGCGTATGGAATGGCCAGCGTGCTCTCCTGACCTGAATCCAATCGAGCATGTTTGGGACATGCTCGCACGACGCATTGCTGCGCGACCAAGGCCGCCTGTTACTGTCCGAGACTTGCAGATTGCACTTCTTGAGGAGTGGAACAGTATTCCCCAAAGTCTGATCGATAACCTCATCGCATCCATGGCAAACAGGTGTGCAGCAGTCTTAGCTGTTCGAGGAGACCACACGCCCTATTAAAACTCATGCATCATGTCTAAACAGTACTTTTTTTTATCGTTTACATGTAACCAAATTGTTGCCCTAAATCATCTTTTCATGTTTTTTCCATATTTTCAAAGAATTAAAGCTTAATTCCTAATTTTTTTACGTCTTTTTTCTGTATTGCGCATTGATACGCGTGTACTATCCATTGTATGCCAATACGTGGCTGTCTCGCACGGTTTTCTTCACTTTTTTGCTAGCTCCCCTAATTGTTTTGAGCAGTGTAGTTAAAATTCAACAATAGGTGACACAAGGGCGTAACCCCAACAAATACGCTGGAAGGATGAGAATATGATGGGTTTGTAAAGAGGGCGATAAAGTCCTCGATAATTCGTGGTGGGTACGATCGAATCGTCTTTAATAGACTAGTACCTCCTAGATGTATTTAGGAAGCTCCTCCGTACGATTCGTTTGTGTAAACCACCAATAAAAAAAAATGTTGAGTTTGTGAGTTGGAAACGATACGCCAGTGAATGTAATTTTGATTTTCGGCTGTGTATGTATCAATTGTCTCACCAGAGCAACGTCACCTATAGGCGACTTTTGTGACGTTTACTTGACGATAATTCGCCCCTCCGTCCTGACACACAACCCTGGATCCGAGCCTGGTGTTCATACAAGTATAGATATGCACAGAAACCTTGCTTATCTCTAGGAATGCGTAGGAAATGCTACCTCTTTGTAAATTGTGCTATAACTAATGCTATTTATTCATTCGTTTTCTTCCGTGTATCCTCAGGGGTAAATGTGAGTGGAATCATAAGTTGGGAACATTTTCTTTTAAATCGAGCACAACGTGAATTCCCAATATACGATCTATCGTTGTTTGGCGATTATTTTCTATCGCTAGACTCGATTTAGCGCTATTTGCAAGGGTTATTTGCGGAGTGATAGGAACACCCAATAACGTTTGAAAACTCGTTAGAGAGGATGATATTGGTGATATATCGCTCTTTTGGCGTAGTCAGAAAGGTAAACCGTGCATTGGTACATAGCCGAATAACAACTTCGGTCCATCCCCATTGTTGGCAAATCTACTTTACTCCCCTACCTCCTTCAGAAGTAATTGAAGCGTGTGAAGTTAGTGCTGTCAACTTATATTTCAAATTTCCAGTGAAGTGTAATGATTGGATACTTGTACCGTTGTGGGGTCTATCGATCACTGTGCGAAACTTTTTAACCAGGAGATCGGGCAGTATCTTACAGTGAGAAAAAATGTTCACTTACCTTCAAAAATTGTGAACTGCCGCTGATGGGGTTGCAGGTCATGGGGAGTGCCTGGTGGCATCTGGTCATGTTCTAGGCCAATGGGTTCAAGATTGCAATATGCCATTGCACTTTGCTTACCATGGTCTTGCTCATAAAATGTCAAGTGCTGATCCATATAAATGGCCTTTGAAAGAAGAAACGAGATACATAATACAGTCAATTAAATGCAAAAGAATATATAAGAAGGTGAAACCCATGATAAAAAATGCACGATTCAAGCTATGAAACTTCCTAGCTTGAGAAGGAACATCCACCGTTATTCTTTCGTGGTATGAATAAAACTAACTGAGAAAAATATGAAACAAATACGCTGCTTGGCCAAAAAAAGTCGTATCCCATTTTTGCACTGACTATGCAAGCCTCAGGAGGGAGTGTTGGTATTTGACGTTGTTTCATTTGTTCTGGAGTAGGATCAGAAGTAAAAAGTATTCTATGGTATTTTAACATAATCATTAACCATCTTCATCAGTGCGTCAATGGATATTTTCTGTTCTGAAGACTGTGGCATGTTCCAAACTGACAATCCCATGATACATTTTTCTCCTACTTTGCACAAGTAGTTGAAAAGATCGACATCATTTGGACACTTCGATTGTATTCACGGCCCCCACATCCTAGAGTAGGGCCCTAGGCTGGGGTCTTTTACGGGCCCCCGACCAGACTTTCACGGGCTCCTTTATGGTGGATTTATAGCGTGAAAAACAAGAAATAATGAAAATCATCCCGGGCCCCAGGGCTAGAGCCTTGCCAGCCCACCCCTTGTGGGGGCCATGATTGCATTCACAAAATCCTCTCTAAAATCCAATCGGGAGCCTATGGAACTTATTATAGGAGAACTGTGAAAAGTAAGACGGCTTTTCCTGGATCCACAGAGGATTTTGGTGAAGCATTGATGCTTATCTTACGAAAAATGAATGTTGACCTCGTAAAATTAACGCCCGATAAATTTGTTCAAATTTTGTTAAAGGCGATCCGAAAAACTGGTGTGTTCGGCTTTTTTTGTTTGTTTTTCGCCAAGCAGTGTGCAGTATATATTGTAAGTGTTGTATAATAGAGGTGAATAGAGGTGATCCGAATGTTGACTCTTACTCTTCCAACTACATTTTTCTAAAATTAAAAAAAAACAAATAGCCCCCACAAGGATGGGGCTGACAAGGCTTCAGCCCGGAGGGCCCGGGACTATTTTTTTTGTTTTTCTCACCATAAATTCACTACAGAGGGGGCCCTTGAGAAGTTTCACTGAGGGCTCGTCGAAGATACCAGCCTGGGGGCCCTGCTAGAGAATGTGCGGACACGGTGAAATATATCATAGCATCATCATTCTGGAACATGCCAGTCTTCAGAGAAGAAAATATGCATTGAGAGACGGGTAAAGGTGGTCATTAAGCGTGCTAAAATACTTGGCAAACGTTATTTTATTGCTGACCCTAGTCCAGAACAACAGAAACAACTTCATATCACTACTTTCTCCCGAGGCTTGTAGGTACAATGCAATAATGATTTTTTTTGGCTAGGACAGAATTTCTAGCTCTGGAATTATTTTTGTGTTCCATAAAAAACGAATATTTAGCATTTCTCAATCCCCCCCCCCCCCCGATACAAAAATGTGTCCTTCAGGTTTCCATATTTAAAATAATTTCGAAACGATCCAATTCCTACCACAAAGGCAGAGGCTTACGCAAGAAGGTATAGGAAGCTCGTAGCCCCCCCAAGTCGATCAAAGATTAGTAAAAAAATAATATTTCGTTCAAAAATTAAAGTATCGAAAGAAAATACCTTGTATACGTCTATTTTAATCAATTTCTGTTAATTTAAATGCTTTTTGAACGGTGGTAACTCAAAATTTCTCGGGAAAATATTTTTTTGCCCCCATCCAAAGGTCGATCCTGCGTACGCCCTTGCACAAAGGTATATATGACTCACTTCAATTCATTCGAGTTGAATTCGAATTATTCTTCACCCAGTACAAGATAAAGACTCACTTCCAATGGTGGTAACCCAGGTGGCTCAGGTGCCAGCATCATTTTGGTACTTGGAAGGCCAAGGTGATGGCGGTACTGCCTGGAAAAGTTTAGAAATATAACTTTAAAACATAAAATTGAGTATCATACAAGTATATTAAATCAACGCTTTATAAGAAAACAGTTAAGGAACTTGCTCTGTACACGTACAATATCTAATGCACGTATTGCATATAAAAATAGGAGTAGGTCCTTATATTGATGCGGAAGCATACAATCCCATAGAGAGTTGCCTCTGTTAGGTCCCTTCGGATTCACACTAGGGTTACCAGATCAGGACACTGTATATGCCCCCTTGGTAGCGTAACTTACCTCTGTTTACAATAGATAACGCAACCAGATTGGAGAGAAATAACAGCAACAACAGTTTTCCAACCTGGATACGACTGACATTTTTTTTTCGGCTTCTGACCATCAGACCTACCACATTCTGTGATTGCATTAAGGTCATATACATCTCCAAGCAGAAAAATTGTTTTTTGCACGTTCCCTGCTGCACATTTCATCGTCGATGAAAATTTTACTTTCTCTCGCATGTATAGATATCCGATACCATAGATACTTTAAAGGTTTACTATGATTTATATACGGATACATTTTTAATTTCTCTCTCTGCTTTCATTGACTTTCACTTAACTGGTGCGTTTCCTGAAGAACTGCTTAATTCTTATGCAGGTGCCATTTGTCTTCCTCGAAAGGAAGTAGAAATACGAGTCTCCTTCAGAACAACAATTAGGGGAAACTTTTTTTTTGTGTCTATAATTGGGAGGTAATTCTCCAACTTCTGTGTTTTTTTTTGAAACTTTGAGTAACATTTTACAGAGTTTGTAATGTATGTACAACGAGAATACATTAAACTGCCGAACACGTTTGTGATTGTGTGTGAAAAGAAGAAACCATTTTTATGCTTTAGTGAATGAGCCTGAACCTAAACAATTCTTATGTGTCAAGTTGTTTGAATAACGCTTTTCTGGTTGTCAATTACAAAATAAAGGGTGCGCTAACATGGAAAAAAACACAATCATTGATGTACCATTTAAGATATTTCAGTGCACGCGAAAAAAAATATAGAGAGAGGTCAATACACACACACACAATTGCATAATAATGAAGTAAGGTTTCTCCTTTTTACCCCTAAGCATCAAATCAAACTGATGCCCAAATCAGTTTTCTTAAGATGTGAATGACATTCGCTTGCAGTTTGTATATAAAAACCGAATTATAAAAACAGCTTATATATACAGTATATAAAAACAGAATTTTCCCAGAAGGAAAGACAAATATAGGCTCATATATGGATTTTATAATGAATGTGAATGACCAAGAAGAGATTTTATTTTGTATTGAATAACATCTCATTTGCATAAAAAAAAACCCAATAGACGTTCGAAAATAACGTTTTTAGCTTTAAATACAGAAATGTCTATTCATTGCATGATACAGTAGAGGGAGTGTAGTATATAAATTCAGATGAAATTAATTCATGTTGCACCACTAGGTCATTTTTATATACATCATATCGAGAGAATGGTGCGATGTAGTCGTTTAAGATTTCGGCAATTTTACATTATCGAAGCCGGGACAGGTGATTGTTCGATTCAACGGCCGGTTTAGTACTCTGGAAAAAAAGAGTTGTAGCAAATCATCGCAATTTTTGAAATCTCCCATAAAAGTGTTATTAGTGGTTATTAAATTTTTGTAAGTGGTGTGGTATCACGTTTTTTTTGTAAAGGATGGTATGATAATAGTGTGTTTTAGCTGCACGTGGAAATTGCTTTCAAAGGGAAAATGGTTTAAATCCAACGCTGCTCTGTTCAGGGCCGTAACGTGCCTTCTCGGAGTCCCGGGGCAGACTTTTTCTTGGGGCCCTTTGAAAGGGATACTAATATGCAAAATAAATATCTATTTTTGTTGGGCGTCATTCAGAACGGGGCAGGGGGCAGCAACCCGGTTGCCCCAGCCTAGTTACGGCCCTGGTTCTGTTGTATTTCACTTGTGTATGAATTAAATCGAGTGATAGCAGTGCCATCGGCAATCAAGCAGCTCTCTGTGTGAACTAAACTCATCATATTTGATTCTTCTATTTATAAGTGGATACAGCTACAGACTCCATCCGAACAGATTGTTACAAAAAGGAACGATTTACAGTAAATTTATAATGTTTTTCTTTGAGAGATAAATATCCTCACGGAAGCGAAAAAAAAGCTAGATATTTCCCCGTCCAAACGGGAAAAAAAATTAAATCTAGCCACACAGAATAAACTGTATTTCACGATTACCAAAATCCTCGATAATCTGAAGTTAAACCCCTTACCCCCCGCTGCCTCGATATCAGCGTAATGTGGATAGAAATACACAGTAAAATGATACCTCGGCTAATGAATTTCTCAGCTTACTAAAAGACCTTTGTACGGTTTTTCAGACTCGATTGGCGATTACGAATTCGGTTAACAAATGTTTTTAGTGGATGTGACTAACATAACACTCAGTGAGCCAAATTTTCACTCCAACCATCATCACTAATTACTGTTGCTCAAGCTCGATGCATTGGTGTGTCCACCTCGGAATTACTTTTCAGAAATACCTCTATTTCTCTCTTAATGAAGGCTTTTGAGCCATGTCATTCAAAATGGATGAATGTGCTAAGAAAAATTGCAGTTTGTTTCCTCGAAAATGCTCAGATCTGAGTGTTTTTAGTGCATGCTGTAAGATTTCTAGCATCAAATATAGCAAGATATAAAAGCCGGGACATTGTAAGAGCTCAACGTTTCTGTATTTATAAGAGGGAAAAATGAACTGACCACATCACCTGCGAATCCGATTGAGTTTTGAGTATATTTTATATATGTTGTGAAATGAAAAGCTTTCAAACTTTTCATACGATTTCTAATTTTCAACTATTTATCTAATTGTAAAGCTACATATCTCAGCCCTTTATGAGTGTTTTTGGTTTTTTACAGTGTTTTTTTTCCTCACTGTTTTATAGAACTCATCTTTGAATTTTAGGAAGCATCTCGAACGGTGATTCCTAGGGCTCTTTGTCTTTGCATATTTTTTTTAATTTCTTTGCATATTTCGCTAATTTTACGTGATAGAGCATATTTTCAAAATTTCATGGCATTCTGCATATTTCATAATTTTCGATAAAATATAATTTATTTTCTCTGCTATTCTAATTCCGCGTCACATTGGTTTTTACGGTTCCCGCCTCTGACAAGAGCTCTTAGGCCAGGATTTTTATGCACTAAAAATGAAACCTCGTTGCTGATTGGTAAAAAAATCCTGAAATTCAGGTTTTTCAACCAATTAGCAATAACATTGAATTTTTAGAGCATAAAATACTAGCCCTTCAACGACACTGGTATGTGGCTGTAAATTAATCATCTGAACCCGTGATGGTAACTCGTGGGAAAAATTTGTCTATAAAAATTTTAAAAAAAATTTAAAAGAAAATTTAAAAAAAAATTTAAATCGAATTTTCAAAATGCTTAAAGTGAAGCAAAGGACTTAACAGGAAACTTATGAAATTTGTTTCTGAATATGGTGAGAAAGAGTGTTCTGTACAGATGAAACAATATTGTTTTTCAAACTGTGTGATACTAAAGTTTCTGTAGAAATAAAATCCAGTGTGCTGTAGCACATCAACACCGAAAAACATAAACGAGGTCTTCAATGACAAGAGGATGAGCGAGAAAAATCGTTTTTTTTCTGCTTTTACATTAAAAAAATTTTGTGTGTTGTGTGTTTGGACATATTTATTGAAAAATCTTTAGGGGCATATTTTTCGTTTTATAGGGCATATTTACAGTTTTTTAAGGGCAAAAATATAGTGCATTTTTTAGAAGTTTTTAGGGCATAGAAATCCTAGCCCAACGTGGGTCCCACGCCCCACAAGGGGACAATTTGATTTTTAAGGGTGGGGAATTCGAGAATGAGTTTTTCTATTAATGCTCATATAGAACTTTTTAGAATTCCCCATTTTTATATAAGTTAAATTTTTTGTAAACAAATTGTTGATGACTATTTTCTTATTTTTCTGTTTCAGTGCTTCCTTTAGAAGGGGTTTGACTAGAGGTTCTAAACGTTTTGTGTTTCACGGAGAATTTGTGCCATCAAGATGAAGTCCACGGACACTCTGTGCCAATAAAATGAAGAAAAATGAAGGCCAAGACTCTTTACAAAATATAATTCTGTATATAGCAATGCAAAAACAATGAGTTAATTAATAGTATCCATAACGGGATGTCATGCTATGTGCGAGGCTTTTATAGGCAGACATTTTGCCCACTACCAAAGCCTCCTAGATAACCTCCTAGTAATATCTAGGAGGCTTTGCCACTACTGGAGTAGACATCATCGGTGCAGGTGACGATAAGCAAGGAGACGAAACAACCTCCTCGGAAGACCGTGATCTACCAAAGCCTCCTAGATACTACTACTACTTCTAGGAGGCTTTGGATCTACTGGCGCTTCGACCACGGAATCTGCATCATCGTTGTGATGTGGAACAAGTGAAGTATCGATGACATCGATAGTCAACGATCTTCCGAGGACATCGTTTCATCTCCTTGCTATCTCTTACCCGAAACGATGATGCCCACCGCAGTAGTGCATGAAAAGCATGCTGGTAAAAAGACTCGAACATTTCATGACAGCGGCACGAAAAGTACGGATGCTCTCATAAACTCCAGACATGAAAGCCTACCTAGTCTATTCAATGAGCTAATAATTGTTTTCTCATTCAAGTTCACAGACCCCTGTCACTCCAAGGATAGGAGTTTACTTTTGAATTTTAAAAATTACAAGTAGTGAGGGCGGGGAAGGAGAAAGAACCAGGATTGGGGGGGGGGGTTCCAGGGTTGCAAAATTCAAAAGGATGCAAAGCAAAAAAAAAAAAAAATTAATAAACCAAACAGTGTGTATTTTGAGCTGTTTCACGGGGGGGGGGGGGGAGAGGAGTACCCCTGCCAAAAGTTCTAGTTACGGGGGCATCAGGATTTTAGAGATACCTTTTTGGGGCATGGCCTTAAAAAGGTTGGGAACCACCGAGATCTAGAACCAATTGCACGATTTTTTTATAGAAAATGATACAGGGAATCGTATTTTGGCTAATGAATGTAATTCCGGAATGAATTATTTTTCTTATCCGAGGTATTATTTATTTATTTATTTCATTTATCTCTCTGTATCAGACACATTAGATATTAAGAGTTGTTTTTTTTCGGAGAATTCTTCGAATACATGACGGTGACTCGGCAATGTCCGAAATTTTGAGATTATCAAAGATCAGATTGCTTCTTTCACTGTAATTCGCAGGACACTTAAATCCAATATAAAGCCCCAAATGTCATAAAGCAAAGTTCTTGTACAAGGCATTCAATAGCTCCGTTTTGAGTGTATCACCCCTATTTATTATCATAACATAACACCAAGATAACAAAAAAACTATAAAATTAAAAAAATACAATTAAAACGGAGTTAACTTTTCATTTGTCGACGCTCTCCAAATTTGAAACTGAAGATTCAAACTGAAGATTCGGGCAAGCACGTCTTGGGTATCAGGGGAATATGTTATCAATCTGGGCTATATATGGATTTAAACATATAAGAATTGTGAAAAATATTTATATTTTTCAATTATCTTAGTGTGAAAGAGATCACACTATAAATAGTATATTAATTGTCATTTTTTGCGTGATATATTAATAGTTTATCGTGTGAGCACATGTATGTAAAAAATATATATTGTATATGTATACAGGGTGATTCAGAAAAGATGGGAAAAACTTTAAGGGGTGATAGGTCCTTCACTCTGTAAGTACTTTTTTTGGTCATTCACATGCTTGATCAAGCTCCAAGTCACTCTTTTGCTCACTCACGTGCTTGCAAACTCTCTAGGTCACTTTTTGGTCACTCACTGATCTAGTCCCTAGCTGTCTGGGCAGATACGGATTTATTGAGGGTAATACAAATTTTGCCGCCCTTCTCCTATTCTACTAATTTTCTTGGACACTCATTCCTCAAATTTGCCGTTCCTCTGAATTTTCTGCCCTGGGCTATAGCCCGCTAAGACCACCTGTAAATGCGTCACTGCTGTTTTTCATCGTAGCTCAGTTGAATTGGTAATATTTATTAAAGTCGTGGACAAAGATGCTATGCATAACTTATTATATCATGATAACTGTTACAAAAATTTGAGTATGTTCATCTCATATTTTTGTCGTGCATAATAAATACGTACATTTTAACACTTTATAGGCCGAATTCAGATTTATTTTCATTATTTTTACCCTTCTGATCCCTTCTTTAGAGATGATATCATCCGAGAAATTCATAAGGAAAAAATATTTCCTGTATGTTTTTTGGATTCGTCTTAGTACATGAAACAAAATTAGAATCAAAATCAGATAGTTTTTTCCATCGGAAATGAGTGATTTTAGGAAAATATATCATAATAGTGCTATAATAAATAAAATTTTTGTTTTCGAAATTAACACTGAATTTATATATTGACACAGTACTAAACCAACACCACTGTCGATATATGTAAAAACCATTTTTTTCTGGTCTTCGGTAAATTTTGAACAATTTCAAGTATACTTGGTAATCTTGCTATCAGATAGCATTGTTTTTTGTCGACTATTGGTGATATCCCGAATTTTCCCGTATTTCCAATCCTGAGAGAAGTTTTCCGGATTTTAAAATTTTTTCTATCTTTGTATTCTAAACACTATCTTTGTACCAAATTTCATGTTTCTAGAGCTGGCTAGGATTTTTGATGATCGGTGAGTGAGTCAATATCAACATAACGAAAATTTGAGTTCAAATTTCTCAGGAATTACAAATGGTAAAAAAGTGAAGTTAAAATTTTTAATATTGAATTTGTAAAATGCTCTAGATATGCCAAGTTTCAAGTATTTGAGCAGCTTCAATGCGGAGATATGGAGGTCTCAAAAATGCCGAAGTTGCTTCCAGGAAAGGATGTTACGGCCGTGCTTGTTTTGCCCGAGTTGGCGAGGACACCCCCCCCCCCCAGATAGGCGAGTGCTTTATCACAAAAAGGAACTTTTTTATTTACAGATTTGAAATTAATATAGAGCTTCTGGAAGGACGAGTGTCCCTTTGAAGGTGACATAGTGGGTGCGTAGTCGGTCAATTTTTGTCGCACTCAACTTGTCGCGCCTCAATTGCAAAACCGAACTTGGAAATGATATATTGGTTTGTGTGTGTGTTCGTCGCGGTACAAATTAAACGTTTTTTCACGTATAATTCATGTTCCGAAATTACAAAAATCTTTAATGCGATTGAAAAAATGAAATAGTCTATTATTAATTTTCTTTATTTGAATTTTTTTGTTGTATCATAAAATAGAAATACAGATTATATACGGATGACAAAAAATAATTAGTATTTTTGTAAATTAAATTGTTTGAATTCAATTTAAATTTAAATAAATTGAAATCTTTTCCTACGTATCATTAAAAAAGAGAGAAAATTTATGGTAGTTTAAAATAACATCACTTATAGAGAGATAGATGGCTTTTTCTCAGCCCAAGAGATATCAAGGAAAAATTTTATTTTCTGGATATTATGCTGAGGTGAACTCGGAAAGAAAAGTCATATTGTCTCCGCCGGAACCCGAACCCAGGCCCTCTTGCGTACCGGGCAACTTTTCTTTCCCAGTTCACCTCAGCACAATATCCAGAAAATAGAATGTTTCCTTAGCATCACTTATTATTCTATTAATCATCATTAGGCTCTTTATTACGATATTCCCGTTATACAAGTGTTTAAATAAAATGGAATTTACTCAAGGTGCTGAAAATAATTAAAGGGTTAGATATTGTGGAATATTATGTACGATATGAATTTTTTTTTAAATTAAAATTATCTTGATAAATGTAGGCTATAATCAGAGGCGGATTTAGGCTTTACCACTTGTGGGTTATTCAAACCTTGCCTCACTTCTCCCTTTCTAATTCATGTTCTTGATCCCCAATTACTCAAATTTTCCACCCCTCCTCTTGAAGTTGTCATCCGGGATAAAGCCCTCATACCCCCTCCCCACCCAGGAAAATATCCTCTGAATATAATCCTATATTGTTCGTTAATGCTAATTTACTTGTGTTGTAAGAAGAAAGTTTTACTAATCGGTGACTGGAGCCCCCTATGAGTATCATGTATAAGAAGTTACATATAACGGGCTAATTGAAAGTCTGATTGTATATTCATGAGTTATTGGGGTAGGGTAGGAGGGCTCAAATGGCAACAGCCCCTAGGTTCTGGTGCTTATATGTCCGAAGTGTCTGAATATTATTTCGGCACAATACAAAGTGATTTGAAATGTGTATTGCAAAAAAATAATTTTAAAAATAAGACTTTTTTTCACAGCTGTTATATATATATATAAACTTAGATACATTGTCGATAAAAAATTCCTCAAACATGCATTCTCTGCATGGATATATTCAACAGTGAATTATGGAAATTGTTCTGGGAGGGGAAGCACATCAACACAATTTATTATCTTGATCTGCTCCCCAACGCTTCAATGAATACTTTCTTTCATTTATTAAAAATTAAAATTGAAACGGGGAGGAAGAACATTTCTAATAAATGAGAAAAAAAAAATTAGTTTCACTTTTTAAGCCTGAAGCGGATACACTATTTATAAGATCACAATAAACATTTGAATTGTAAAGCAATTCAAATTTGTCACGACGAAATGACTTCGCGACAAATTTGTACCGCGATGAAATGAGTCTGCGATAAATTTGTACCGCGACGAGTTAGTAGCACGACGAATTGACCCAGACCCATAGTGGGTGTGTGTATGTTGGGTGTAAATTTCTCTTTTGTATATTTTTGTTTATTTTTGTACTTTTGTTAACTGACTCTTTAATGTTCTTCGTCACGTGTTCAGTCGAATGAAGAAAGTTTCAAAATCTCCTAAAAAATATCGTTATAGAGGGGTTTATTTTATCGTAGTAAAGGATATCGTTGTGTCGAGAGGAGTTTAACAACTTTTTTTATACGGAGGAGGATTAAACTATAGGCGATTCGAAGCAAGATTTGAAAAAATATCGTTGTAGAGCGATTTATCGTTATTATCGTTATATCGGGTATCAGTGTAGCGAGGTTTCACTGCAATATATTTGAACACAAGATGACATTCAATCTATAATGTAACAAATGCTTTCCAAACATTAAGAAGAATTCGTAATGCATGGTTACAGTTCCGAAAATAACACAAACTCACGAGTCTACAATAGTTAAAAGGCCACAATTCAAAAGTTGGAATATTGACGCTTTTCATTAATTAATAATCATATTCAGCTAAGTCATAGACGGTTGAACGAGCCATGAGCTGAGCATGCATGGAATCGAGGTTTCTCATTTAGATGTGCTTCAAAACAAGGCAACCGTGACTCTCGTGACAATATTTTCTAAGGTACCAACAAGCCTCGCAAATTCATTAAAAAAAACAAAAACAAATATATATCAACATCATTAAGCAGAGAAAAAGGAAAATTTATGAAGTCTACAATTTCCTGGAAATACTCGTATTACACCAATACGTATGATTCACGAACACGGATACTGTATTATGATTCAGGATGTGGGAAACTTTTGTTAATAGGTGAGACATTACAAATAGAAATATGGAGTTGGCAGAAAATATTTTTCTATCTCTTTTACTCATTTTCATGATTTAAAATCAAATTTGAATGGAAGGATGAATGTTAAGAACGGAAACTTGATACAATGCCATCTTTTTAAAATAACTTACTTTTTATAGCATGAGCTAGAAAAAATTGTAAAAAAACATGATTTTTGAAGTAAAAAATAAAAAATTTGAATTTATTATTTTTGAGAGTTCATTATATAAATTCTACAAGAGATAATTTGACGGACGTTTTAAATATGCATATAGAAATGTCCTCTCCACTTGTTAATACAAGATTCATTGAAAGACTGGCTATTTGTGGAGATGAAGACTTACAAGGAAGAAAATTCATCACTCAGATCGGGGTTCAAGCAGCACCTCCTAGAGATAGAAGGCCTCTGCAGTGTTTGCCATAAACGTCATTCAGACTAACTAAACGTCATTCAGACTAACTAAACGTCATTCAGACTAACTAAACGTCATTCAGACTAACTAGCAAGTTTGCCACATTTTGAAACACAGCATCCTATTTCGTTTCTTCTTATTTTGGCGAAGAATCTTCCTGACTGGCTTACAAATACCGCATAGTGATTGGATGTGGGGCATGAAATTGCCAATTCTGAGCCCGATCATTTCTTTTCCTCGCAACGATGATACTGGCACGAGCAGGGAATTTCCCCCCCCCCTGAATATTCTGAGGGAAAATGGACTACTTATTGATGTCACAAGCAGACTGCATAGGCTTCTATCTCTAGGAGGTGCTGGTTCAAGTCCCCGTGGGGGCAGTGATGAATTTTCTTCCATGTAATCTTCATCTCCACAAATAACCAGTCTTTCAATGAATCTTGTAGTTTTAAATATATGCTTTAATCCTTATAATAACTTTTTTTGAAGATTATGTAGCGTTTGTTGAAACTATTAAATTCACATGTTAATTATCTTTTTTTTCTTATTTATCTAATAATTAGTGTGAGTGAACACTAGCATAAACCAACAAGAAATCAATCAAGAATAATGAAAAGTTTTAAGCTTTCATTCTCATAGAGAAACGTAGGAGTTGTGCGTATTCCTAGGAAGGTGAAAGACGCGCGCGCTTGCGTATCCGCTTGACACATTTGTTTATTGTAAAATAACTTATGTTTCGCACTATTTTAAAATAATTTCGTCGTTTCTTCTTCCATCGCTGACTACTTTCGCATTACTCTGAATGGCTGATCACGTACTCCAAGTTGGGAACCAAACACCCAAAGTTACGACTTTGCAAATCAAAAGTGTGTACTTTTACACTGTAACGCAAAGTTCACCCAATATACCAGTGCATGTGTGGCCCAATTACATACATCGCACGTGAACATTCAATTTATCGCTCTTGAATGTGAAGATAAATAAGCAATTTTATAAAAATAGCATTCATTAAAGAAGACATCAGTATCCATTATTTAAAGATAGTTTCAAGTTTAATCACCATAATCACGTTTAGATTGAAGCATACATGGTGGTGGTAAACTAATTCTGTTCTGTTACTTGATTCAATTTGAAAAGAGGAACTTCACAAGTGTGTTGAACAGAAAGCAAGTTTTTTTTTTTCATTTTAATGTAAAAGGTTCTGGGTAAAAAAAAAATCTTTAGAATGAAAATAGTCTTTTGAGAGCTAAATTACGCCTCGTAATCTCATAGGGAATGGACCTACCACATTGGCACACAGCAAAGCATCTTCAGAAACCGGTTTACTAACACTAAACATATAAAAAAACTTACGAAACAACAAAAATGTGCTACAAAAATACACAATAACCACAAGCAACTCATTTTGGGTTTCAAAAATCACTCTTGACCTTTCAAGCTTGTACTTTCTTCTTTGATTGATGAGTAAAAATCAAAGCTTTTTATTTACAATTGTTACGTAGAGTTGGAACAGGTATCCCATTCGTATTCCTCAAAAAGCAGTCACTCTTTTCTCAATGGTTAAAGTAAATTATGTCTATGTATATAAATTTATGACTTTTTTTTTCTACTGGGATACCTACACCACAAAAGGTGATGTAGGTATATGGCTATGATTTCGAATGCTGGTTATGTGTTTGGTTGTTCTGAAAGTTTGTGAACTGGCAACACGGTCCAGCAATTTCCCCCGAAGTTACCCGACAGTTGGAACGACGATAAGCGCGTAACTCGGGGTACGATTTTGAATACAAATACAGGTATCCCTCGCTTTACGCGATTTCGCTATAACGTGATTTTGAAAGCTGATTTTTAGGAATTGCGTGATTTGGCCTGGAGCTGGGTTTTAATTCTGGAAATGGGATTGCAAATTAAAAAAATACGCGGCGTAGTTTAAATGAAAAAATCCGTTGAATTTAATGATAATCTAAATCATTTTCTTTAACTAAGTTTGAGGTAAAGAAAATTTAGAAAAAACGCTCAGATCCCAAATCTCATTAATCAACATCTTTTGATAGCACTGACACAACTGCATCATAATATTAATCAAAGAAAAAGATCCTAATGAAATTTGAATTTTCGTATTTACGAGGGATATTCAAAATTTTCTGCAATTCTCTTGCTGCTGAAGGTTTCATAAAAAGACGAAGAATGTTTTTTTTTCAACATCTCTGTGCCCTCACTGGAATTAATCAGAAGCAGTGGAGACAGTGAGAACAATAAAAAGTATTAATTAAAAATTCATTCGTATATAGTTTATATTCACGAGATTTATTTAAAAATTTGAAGAACCAATTCATTCGAAAAATATATATAATTATATTTTGCTGTTTATAATCTTGTGGGTGTTTATTCGTTTATATTTCTAAAAAATTCCCCTCCCATCCCCATCTCTTACCATGTTAAATTCAACTCGCTACGCGATTTCGTCTTGCACGGTTATTTTCCGGAACCAATTAATCGCGTAAAGCAAGGGTCTTCAACCTTTCAGACACGATGGGCCAAATTAAAACTTCCCACGAAGATACTAACTCATGTAATTTAATGACGTCTTGAGGGAAGGGGACCTATGGGGCCCCGAGTTAAACAGACAAAAAAAATTGAAGAATTTTTATTTATTTTGAAATTATTTGTTTGGGGCCGTTCAAGTATTACGTCATCATCGATGGGGGGGGGGTTCCGATTTGCTGACTTTTGATGGCAAGGGGGGAGGGGGGGTTTGGATAATGATTACGTAATCAACCACCCCTTATGGAAATATGAGTTAGGATTCAGAGGGGCAGAGCTGATGACGAAATTTTGCTGACAAGGGGGGGGGGAGGGGGGTCAAAAATGGCTAAAAAATTGGCTTACGTAATACTTGAACGGCCGCTTTTTTATTAATTTTGATTAGTTCTGAAATTATTCTTTCACTAATTCGAGAAAGTCAAATCCAGCAACGGCAGAGTGCAGCAGGTCCGCATACACGATTTAGAACGGTGAACTGGTTGCTGATTAGGAGAGCAAGTTCTTATAACCGTCTCATTTGCATATTTCCACCGATGTCGCTCGTACCAGCGCCACTTTTTTGAGGCTGTTTTTTGAGTTTTTTTTTCTTGTCTTGAAAAATTCCCGTGGCCTAGCGATGCTAACCCTGCAAACCGTTTTTTATTTCGGTTATTTTTCCGGTTTTTATTCTTTTTAAAGTTTCTACGGACTTTTTGCCCATCCTGTATATTCAAATAATGTACTATGACAATTAATTGTTTATTGATTATTTATAGATGGGGTTCTTAACTCCTTATATGGGGTTAGGACTCCTTAGAGATATTGCAGGGACTTCGTGACCTAGGATGTAAAAAAAAAAAATTAACTGTTTTTTCATAGCCTATATACTGAATTTTATTGGTGGTCTTCTCATATTATTAACGGTGTGTGTGTGTTGTACCATCGCCTTTATCTTATTGGCACAAAGGGTTCGTGAAACACAAAAGGTCAAGAACCCCTGATATATTTTATTAATTATAATTTCCGGGCTATGGTCTGAAAGAGATGTAGAACCAGCGCACTAATACTATACCTTAAAAGTGCATTTAAAAAGAATTATAGAATTTTTTTTACTCTTCTCTGCAGACATCAAACAACTGATTTCCAGTCAACTGATAAGAAAATTTAATTTAATTTAAATGGTGTTGCGTAGACTTAACAGATAAGCAAATGAATAGAAGAATTCAGTAATTCAGTATCTACTTAAGAAGTGTTATTTGCAATGTGTTCGAAAATTTTTGAGAAACGATTTATTAACTACAGGAGTATACACTTATCCGACCTTATCTCTCTCTCTCTCTCTCAATATACTGATAATCACGGATACGAATTTAAAAAGTTTTTTTCAGTTTAAAAGAATTTACTCTTATCTGGATTATATTCTCGGAATCCGGAATCTACTTCAACAATATATATAAAATGAACGTGCAGAAGAGCAATCGGGACACTCCACCAGAGTTTAGTTCAGAGTTAGTTTTCTTTCCTTTTTTGAATTATTAAGTTTTAGTGCCATAACTAATCCAACCACACCAAAAGCATAATCTGTGGAAGTCATGTTGGAAAATTTTGAACTTTAGAGCGTTCGCGTATGAAAAAATCCGAAGTGATCCAAAGACCGCTGAAGACTAAATAACCCCCTCGTATCACCTAGAACCAGTTCCAGAAACTTCACCTGCACAGGTATAAGTGAATGGTGTGGATGCATCGAACTGTTCAGTTATACTTCTACAGACGTAACTGTGCAGGTATAACAGAGCTTGTTTAGGGGCCTTAAGCAACGGTTTATAGTTTTTTATCTATTTTTCTTTTGTGGAAGATAGATGACACTCAACTCATATGTTGAGTGTTGCATAGATCCAATAGAATTGAAAAAAAAAAGAATGAAAATACAGTACTAAAAAATAAACCTATCAAAAAAAAGGTTAATGATAAATGGAAAAAATAAACTAAATCATTCAATTTCAATCAATTTCATCAATTTCAATATTCATACACAATCTATATATATCATTAAAAAAATTCTTCTTAAGAGAAAGCAATGGTGTGACTGTAATTGAAATAATCAGAAAGCGATTGACAGGCCACTGAAGCCATCTTATAAAAGCGAAGGGAACAGTTTCCAAGTTCTTTAATCGGCAGAGCACAAATCACTCAACATCCTTTGAAACGTCATATCTTTTTAATGAAGTAAGCTTTTTTGATTTGCAGCAAGTGCAAACTAAAGGGAATGGGGATAACTGTTCCAATGAAGAAATCAACTTCACAAAATATCGAGGCCTGTCAATGCTAAAATATAGTAAGAGGTTTTAAGAAATCGAGATATCTCGTCAATGCCATTTAAAGGGTCAAGAAAAAGAAAATTGAAACGCTATTGGGCTCCTTTGGCTTCGATGACAACTTCGACTCTTCTATTCATTGATAACGATTTTTAACATTACTTGCTGAGTATGCCACCATTCTTTGATAAAATCACCGATCATAACTCAACCTTTTCAGAAGAAACAGGCCCAAAAAATTACATGATCATCGTTATTTTTTATATATCTTTAATACTTTTGACGATATAGCATTTAAATCACAATAAAAACAACACCAAAATTTTGTTGCCTTTTTCTTTATCGAGAACGCATCGACTAATTCAGAGAATTGAATGGGGAATCAAACTCCATATTTAATGTGTAATTCACGAAGTAAAAAGGTGTGCCAATAACATTTTTTTGTTAAATCTTACCTACTTCTGATATACGTGTATAAGAGATCAAAAACTTTTCTTTATTCACTAACAAAAAAAAGTTGAGAAAAGAAAAATAGTTGCCTCTACACTACAAGATAGATGCCATCCCTTTCGGATGTTTTTTTTACCAGAAAAGAAAACAACCGTCAAAAGTGGTCATTCCTTTCTGGGAAGCACTTTAGGAAAACGGTAGCAATTTTGACTGCATTAGAAACCTATTTGTGAGACTTTTTTGATTTTTGTAAACAAGATACATACGTGCAGCACTTACGATTCTATTTCTAGCTTCTGGAATTTTCCGAACGCGTGTCAAACAAAACCTTCTAATTACTGCTGAAGATGTTACTTAGCTTGCGTACAGAAGAACGAACGCGTCTCTTTGTTCCTTATATATTAGTTATTAATGCAGTTTAAAGAGTACATCTAGTAATTATGAAAGTAAGTCACTTACGGACTTTGTCATTTTGGTCAAAAGACATAACCTTCATCAGGAAAAAAAAGAAATTAAATGAAGGTGGCAGTGTACTAATCGCGCTTGATGTACACACAAGCGATTGGTGTATCTTTGTGTCACAAAAGCATACCATGCCAAATCATTTTGAGGATTTATTAAATCTTTATATTTCTTTTGAAAATGTCGAAACATCTTCTGAAGACTAATTACAACACTCATCTCGTCATTTACCACCTTCGGTTTTTGTTTTTCTGGGATTAATATCTCATTCTCTTCAAAGGTAACGTCAATGCTTTATTTTACTTTGAGGTCAGCTATGTGTACGGTTTAAAGGAAAATGAAAGAAAAGTAGGTCTGAGGATTTCTATGATGACTATAGTAGGCCAACGATGGCTTCGATTCAATCATTTCGCTCAATATCAAAGACGAACAACCTAAAATTTAGCAGTTTTCAGTTTCCTTTGGAGTTCACCGATAAAACAGTTTTGGGTAGTGTAACAAGAGACATGAAAAAGCATGGAAAACATTTATAATCACTGATAATAGATAAAGCTCACATGGAGTACTACTAATTATGTGTTGGAATTATATTGGAGAACACATTTATAAGTACATACAAGGCTGTATAACACCATAGACGATGGCCCCACGATAATAGAGCAAAAATGAATTGATAATACTGCAGTTTATACAATTGTAAAATATTCGTATCAACGAATGAATTACTGGAGCTGGAGCACATTGGAATTAAAGCATCGTATTGACGTAATTATATGAAGAGCGCGAATCTCGCTTCCAAAAACAAAACTTTCAGGGAATCCCAATTGTGTTTTCCTACCATAGCTGCAGCAATGATGTGCCGGGAATTCTCGCCCACAACGGCCATAGTAATAGAGATTGTGAAAATAGCCCGGTCGATGTAATGTCGTAATCAGACAAACTGAACGATGCAGGGTCCTAACGAACGGAAGACATCAATAAGAAGACAGTTGCCGTCCTATAACGATGATACAGTCGAAGATACACTGATTACAACAGCTGTTACATCACAAGATCACCATCAGCTATCAGCCATCCAATGTCTAACTAATACTAAATGATAATTTAAACCAGTGGTTCTTAGTCTGGTGGCCACATGGTCCCCTTGTGATTCTAGGATATTCTAAGGGGGTTGGGGCAACGGGTGAAAATCAGATGAAAGGGGAACCGCGACAAACGGCGAAGGGGGCCACGGAGAGCTGTGAAGAAATAAAGCCTTCAAGTGAAATATGTTGGCAAAAAATATGCCTAATTTCAGAATCCAGCAGAGCTGTCCATGGAACCAGGACGATCCAGTGTTAAGGAGCATGTGGGCATGATCAAAAGCCTCTTGTCCATAGGAAGCCTACACGATGAGATGTGATACTATGACTTTCGAGTAAAAGTATGTAAATATGTAAGGTGTTACTCCCAGCTAAGTATGGGCCCAGAACATCATTGTGACGGGGGACCCATGATGATGAGACGGGCATATAAAAATTTTCTCACTCCTCAATGAAGGTAAGAGCAAGAGCCCCGGATAAAACGAGAATAAAATAAGGCCATAGGCTAAAAATAGGTTTATATTTTTTACTGAGAAACACCGATTCTTTTAAACAATTATCAGATGATTACAGGAGCAGATACTACGCTATCATGCAACTAACAGTAGACACCGTTACTTAAAAAAAAAGTCACGCATTATATATACAATACATATACACGGTACATTCCGACGTGCACCGATTCGTTAGGCCGGTAAAGTTTTTCAGAGGTACATTTACATGGTGCGTGTGTGCGGTTTAGTAGTATTAGCAGTATCAGAATTTAGTGCATAAGTGCCAGGACGATAAACGTTAAATTGTTCGCATCGGAGACGGGATATTTCTAAAAATCTAACTTTTTTTTTTTAAGTAAGCCCGACCAATAAGCATAGACATATCTGAAGATGGCTGAGGATTTATGACACACCGAAGACAGGGTTGATTTGTTCAATGACAATCACATTAAGCTTTACAAAAGCATGGAACGTGTTCACCGACGTTTTAGCGTGGTTTGTAAAAAGAAAAAAAAAAAAGACGTACCGCAGACTTAGCGGTACATATCGCCGACGTAATATGATTTCTGCATTAATAATTTAAGGTTATCAACCTGTCTTCATCGTAACTCAAAAATGCTCATTTACAGTCAAACTCGGCTGCAACGACCTTGGCCATAAAGTCAACAATGTGTGGTCTCGTCTGATTTCCATAGAAAATGATGTTAATGAGCCTTGCTTATAACGCTAATAACGTCATATATAACGACACTTTTTTCCACGCTTTTGCTTTCGTTTTTATGGAGTTTTTCTGAGAAAAAAATTCCTAGAACTACAGCTCACATTATATTAAGGGAACGTTTCGTTGTTGCTCCATTTATTCTTACGCAATGCATACCATTTCATAATGAAACTCTTACTTTAAGGCCGGTATTATACTATAAAAATTTCATAAAAGTTCATTTATAAAACTTGAAAATGAACTTTTATGAACCTTTTATAGTGTAATCCCGGCCTAATTCACAATCTTTACCAAAGCGTGAGATAGAGATAAGTTATATATTATGTAAAATAAAAATGACCTGGTTATAAATATATTCATCTAATATATTTGTCATGTTCGACTTTTTTTTGTGAAATACATTTTAATAAACTGTACACTTGCTGTTGCACTTTACTTTCTACCGTAGGTTATTTTTACGGAATAATCAGCGATTTCACCGACAATTGGTGACATTTTTGGCGAGAATCGGGTCCATATTACATGATCCCAAAAAATTTCCCATATTTTTTTTGCTAAAACATGGCCATCTTTAATAAAATTTCAACTTCATGTTGCATTTGATTGTTTCCCATACCTTATATAGAAATATCACAATATAATCCTTTGCGGTCCAAATGTTTTTTGGTACTTGGTTCTAACAGTTTGTACTTTATAGCGACCTCCTCCCCGCGGAAATCAGGAAGCCCCTTGTTTGCGTTTTTTGGATAGCTTATAAATTTTGCTAAGAAGCCAAATTCACCTTTCTGTAATCGTAAAGGGCTCTTAAAGTAATGAAGTACAGTTTTTTTCTGATGTTGAGCCCACCTCCACATAAGAACGCAAAGGGTTAAATGTCTTAGAAACGTCGACCTCTGTCACAAGTACAAAATTTCGTGTAATCTTCGATGTCGTTATAACCGCGTTTGACTGTATATATGTACTAGTATTGATCATATCCAACATCCTCAAGTGTAAAATAAGAACTGAAATCACTCGACTATAAATGACATCATATTCAGAACTAATTTCATGATTCTAATGTCTCACAACAGAATCATACAGTTAACTCCATGGGTGCATCTAGAGCTCGCTGTTGGGAGGGGTAATTTTTTTAATTATAAAAATTAGTCACTGTGAATAGGTTGACCATGCGTCCCAGAGTTTGACCAGTATCTTCCAGAATAGTCCCAGTCTTTTTCTGTTTTTTTTCTCCGACCCGACTTTTTTGAAAAAATGTCCCCGTTTTTTATTCGAAGTTTTCTTGAATTTGTTATTTAATCAAAAACGTTGAAACCAGACCAGTCATTTTCAATAGATCGAAGCCCTCGGTTTACGAATTTAATTGGTTCCTGAAGTTCATTGGTAAACTGAAGCAATTTTCTCCCGTAAGAATCAATGGAAAATCAGTTCCTGGCAGCACCGAAGCTTTCTAGTGCAAATTTTTTCAGCAGCTCCTGTGCAAAACGTGAAATCAATGAGAATTATTAAAGTAATGAATCACTGAAAAAAATAACCATAGTATGAAAGACACGAAATTAAAACGATGCTAACGGCCATTTGTGATTTCATTGATATCATCTATAATCCCAGTGTCAAAGCCATCAAAATCTAGACAAAACTGGTCACAATATCCTATAAATCAAATTCATAGTTCTGTAAAATATTTTCTGCTAAGCTTTATCAATGATATCAATTGCAATACGCATTTTGCAATATGCAATGTAGAATATTAAAATAATGTTTTGAGAAGTCATTGAAAGTGTTAGTTTCATGCCAAAAATTATTGCACAACATTTTTGAAAAGTTCTCTGATGTATCGAGTTTCTTGAAGTTTGAAATAACCTGCTGATCCATGGATCTCAGAGTGGATAATAGGAGTCGTATTTGCGGTCGTGAACATTACTCAGATGAAATCAAATTCTTCAGCTAACTCTTCTCTCAAATAAAAAAGTAATAGCTACGTGATAACATCCTTCCCTCGAGATTCAGTTCGTTTCGTGTGTTCGTAAACCAAGCCTAATTCGTAAACAAAATCATTTTTCGTTGTTCGTGAACCGAACTGTTCGCAAACTATTGTTCATAAATCGAGGGTCGAATGTATTTTAATTCTGCAGGTTAGAGATCAAATCATAGACACGCACACAAACCATATCAAGGAATATCAATGTTCCCCATGACACCATTCATAACCACATCACATTTATTTTACCTCAACAAGTCTAACTTTTTAATCGAATGCTCCATCTACATTTAGGATAGTTCGTAAACTTCGCATTATATTGCAAATATCGTATTTTTTCCTTTAATTACATAGAATCGTTCTCTAAAGTAAACACAAACGATGCTCATGGTCAACAAACAATAATTAAAATAATAATAAATAAATAACCAATTAAAAATGCATTTTTAAACTATTCATGTTAATATACGGTTTAGTTTCATTAAAAAAATGTAATTATAGAATTCACACATAGGGGAGAGAAAAACATATTTCTTCACCTCTGAAAAGAAACAAGGATGTATTTCTCTTTCTCAATATCAAAATAAAATATTAAAAAATAATAATGATAATTTTCAGATCTTCTACTGTTTGATTTGCTGAAGGACATGTAAGAATCAAAAATCATTTATTTATATATAGGGCCCTTAATCGTGCGAGGACTATCTAGGGAATGAGTAAGAGTGATCAAAATTTTCGTTCTTTGTTTCTTTTTGACGATTCATTCGATGACGTGTTGATGAAAAAGGAGATTTCTTTTCCACATTTCGTTTATTAATCCCTCTTTTAGGATCCTCAAACATCAGAAAAAACACACGTTTATAATTTAGAAAGGGGCCTTTCGTGGTGAATAGAAGAATAGAACACAAGAAAGTAACCCCCGTGGGCATATCCGTCGACATGGCACGCGTTTCTGTCATCCTTTCAAAGCTTTTAATTACTTCGGCGGTGAAAGATGGTGAGGAGATAGAAAAGAAAATAGTTTGAAAATCTTTTGTAACGTCTATATGACTGCTATTTATGTCCCGCTTCATTCATTAACTGATGTTAGCAAGCAATCTCATGACTAGGTTTCAGAGCCTACCTGGATTGACTTTTGTCTGTTCTTTTTATAAATTGCAATTCTACATTCGTTTGGAAACGAATCTCATGATGCTTTTATTTAGTATGTAGATGGATACAACCAGTTTCTATTCCGGGATTGCATACGTTTTTTTTGTTTGACAAAATATACGTATTATTTCACGAAACTTCCAACAAGGTCACACAAACATTTCATATACAGGCTGTCCCAAATTGTTTGCTCAGCGGATATTTCTGCAACCGCTGACTTTAGGCCAGTATTACACTATAAAGGTTTCATGAAAGTTCTTTTATAAAACTTGAAAAATTCAACCAAAAAGCGTATTGGTTACATTCGAGCGAATACAACCAATAGACTTATTGGTTATTTTTTCAAGTTTTGTAAAATATATTTTATCAAACTTATATAGTGTAATCCTGGTCTTAGAAGCACACTTTCAGTTACAAAAAGTTTTCAAATGACGTGGAGTTACTTAAAATCTCAAAATTTGTTTGAGACGTAGTATACATAAAAAATAAAAAAATTAACTTCTTATACTGTCCCCGTGTGCTAAAACTTCGAATTATTGAAATGTAGATCCCGCTGTAAAAAGTTATTTGCAAAAAATTTCATATTTTCGAACGCAATATTTATCGAGATATTAAATATATAAAATTAGTTTGCCATTTTCAAAAGATGCCATTTTTAGGGACTGTACACGAATAGAACTTAACCATTTCATTTTATTATTCGCAATAAATAACAATTAAATTTTTGGACAATTATTTTGAAAATTACAGACAATTATTGGCCACTACTTTACAACTCTGAATTTAGTTTGCGTTTCGGAAGTTGCGAACCACAACTTCCAGCATCGGCAATAAATGCTGAAAATTTCAGTCAAATATCTCCGTAAATATTGCGTTTAAAAACATGCAATTTTTTTCTAAATGACTTTTCAGAACCGCATTCACATTCACTAGTTGGAAGTTTCAGCGCACGGGGTCTATATAATGATCTAATTTTTTTATGTAACGACTTCTTGGAAAATTTAAGACATTTTGAGTATCCGTAAAAAAACTTTTTGTAATTGAAAGTATGTTTCTAAAGACAATGGTTGCAGAGATATCTACTGTGCAAACAATTTAAGAGACAGCCTATTTATCCTAATTAACAGTCTGAATTGGAACGTTTTTATTGCACAGAGAAAGGGAGTGAGCACGTCAATAAACCCAAAATACAGTATTCAAAATTGGTAATATACCTGACCCCGATAGAGCCATGAGATTATGCCTAAATATTTGTTTTATAATTAACGTGCTTTAAAAAGTGAAAATATCAGTTTGTTTTTGTGTTTTGAAAGTTGAATAATCAATCAACTTTTGTAATGGTTATTAAATAGGAACCTTTATTTTGTAATAGTTATTTCCAATAAATCAATAGCTTCAACGTATGATTTATAGTCTAAACGAGTGTATATATATAGTACAGCATTGAAAGAAAAACCAAATGATATGTAATGTCTTTTTTTAGAAAGTCTTAAGAAAGGGTTAATATCGTGACAGAGCACGAGATTTTGATTCAGGCTAGATTTCACTCCTGAATGAGCATGAAAGTAATAAAAAATATTGGGTTACCAGCACAGACTCGCAAAAAAGTAATCTTGTCGCTAAATAGTTCGACAAATTTTTTTGTTTTCTTCTTATTTTCTTCAAGCAACTTGTTCGTTCGGCTGTGCCATTATTTGTCTTTCTTAAAATGTCTTCAAGGGAAGTTGATACCTTTAACATGGCGAAAAACTGTGCTCTAATAGAAAACATGGTGAAAATGAACGTTGTTCTAATACATTTAGAAATATCATTAAAAATATTATTGCTTTATTTATTTTGAATATGTTTACATTGGATGAACGCAGGTGTCGAGGAGATATGATCGAAGTGTTCAAAATTTTCAATGGGATGGATAGGATGGACCATGAACTTTTAGTACACCGCCAATCGACTGCTTTTACAAGGGGACACCAGTATCGATTGGTGAGGGACAATGCAAGGTTATGGTGTCGCAGGGAATTTTTCTCCAATAGGGTTGTTAATAAATGGAATAGCTTACCCCCGGAGGTAGTAAATTGTAACACAATTGACACGTTTAAAAAGAAATACGATAAACATGTTGGGGTAAATCGAGAAGCTATCCATTCTTAGAATAAGACAACCATAAGTATTCTTTATGGGCATTGTATAATATTTTATCATGTGTATATATTGTTTGTAATTTGTGTTAATTGCATTTTTAATTGGGTTGCTGTATTTTTGAAACATATGACAACCATATTTTTATGGGCATCTTTTTATCAGCCACCTCGTTGGGCATTTTGCCTGTTGTGGCGTTGTATTTGTATTTGTATTTGTATTTCAATTTTTTACTAATGTTTTTGATTGTATGTGCTATCCTATGCTGGTATAAAGTTTTAAATATCTTGGATACTTAATTTTTTGCAAATTTTCAAAAAAATTCATTAAAAACAGCTTGCGTGCATGATAAAATACCGTGACATCAAGGTAATTGAATAAAAATTGTTCCAAAATAAAGGAAACTGTTCTGTTCATTAAATGAAGTAAAAGGTTGAGATTTCATTGACACGATGTTATTTAAAATTAAAGTTTAAAGTTAGAATTTTAAATTTCAAAATTTTTTAATTTAAAATTTAATTTTAAATAAGATTGTGTCAATGAAATCTCAACCTTTTGCTTTAGTTCATGAACGGAACAGTTTTCTTGATTTTGAATCAATTTTTATTCAATTACATTGATGTCACGGTATTTTATCATGTAGCAAGCTGTTTTTAATGAATTTTTTTGAAAATTTACAAAAAATTAAGTATTCAAGATATGTAAAACTGTATACCAGCATAGGATAGCACATACAATCAAGAACGTGTTAAAAATCTAAAATTTATGGTTAAGTAATATTTTTAATGATATTTCTATTAAAGCATATTTTTTCACCCTATTAAAGGCATCAACTCCTTTAAACCCAAAAGAATATAAACAACAATTTAGTGTGAATTATTGTTTTCGTACTGTACAATACATTATGCGGAGATGAATTTTGAAAAGAAAATTTATAGGCCTCTGCGAGGAATCGAACGCTAGACCACCACGCAACAGAAGTACAGTAGACTCTCGCTAATCCTTCACATATTAGACCAGGGTGTGCCGGATTAGTGGAAGTCGATTGAAAAAGCTCATTTAAATACAGTAAAACCCAGCCACAACGATACTCGATATTTTATCAAATCTTGGTTGGAATCATCTGTAGTTTAATGTTAAATTCCCCTCGATACTACGATAAACCCCTGTATAGTGATCGGACAAGCGCACGGCCAGATTATCGAGAGCCTACTGTACTGATATATTTTGTCATCGCCTGGTGGCTATTGTCGTCAGGAGCTATTCGCTGCCTATTATCCCGTTCAGCGTACACAAGATCTAAGGGAAAAAAAGTATATCAGTGTTTCTGTTGCGTACTGGTCTAGCGCATTCGTCTGGCATGTGAGGGAACAATTCCCTCAATTTTTGCCGTGAATAAATGAAATCAATAATTTCATGTTTCACAAAAATAAAAGAATGGATTATATCGGAATAGGAGATATATAGAAATGCCACACACACGCACGCAAATAAATGGACTTCAAGAGTCGTGAGCACCCCAGGGAACTACTTAATACGCAAACCCTACATACGAAAAGCCACAAAGAAAGTGAGAATAACTAAGAGATACCTCTACGCTACAAAAAAAAGCTCTAATCTGATTGTTTAATTGAAGCGGGGGAATACAGTGATATTTATACAAATGTTTTAATGTCTGGACACCATTCAGTATAAACCAAGTCATGGTGCACCAGTTTCAATCATGTACATGAAAAAATGGTAAACAAGAGATGATTCCGAAGTAGTGAAAGCGAAAGTGTGTTTCTTTATGACTAAAATGAGAATAATTGTGCCCATGCAATTTCAGAAGTTTAAATATTTTGATAAGGATAAATGACATTCAACGACAAGCCTATTGGTTACATCCACAATCGATATACTTATTGTTTGCATTTGTTACGTTTTATAAAAGAGAATTTTTATAAAACTCTATAGTGTAATCCCGGCCTTAGACTAAATGGAGTCAAATTCAGTTCATGTACTTTTCAGACTATGGGAATTCTATTTTTATAAAAGGGAATTAATTCTGTCGATCGTGAATTCACTGCATGTATCTCCAGAGGAGGGAGGGAGGGCGTTATGACACTAAATGGTTGAGTTAATATATTCGCGCGTTCACACTCAGTAACGTTTAATTATGCAAGTTTCGGAGAATTTTAATAATCAAATTTGCGTCCAGGTGTGCATCGCTTTGATACGTTCTCGCTAGATGTTGGTTGGCGTGATCGTTATTTTACGCTATGCTCTAATCGCGTGATCTTGATCTGCTCGTGTAAAGCTTTGTTATAAAAAATAAAGGTAAAGTTTTTTTATTGGAATTTTGGACTTATTACGAACACAAAGAGGCTTATAGGATAGTTCCATGACCGTTACCAATTTGCGAAAAACTATTTTATGTTTCGAAAACAATGGATTTACAAGCGAAAAACAACGAAGGTGCAAAATGGTATCAATTGAACGAATCGATTTCGTAGAGAATATACAGAAAACTAATTGCATTAAAAATTGTGTGCGTAGCTACAAAAATCTGCGAAAAGGTTCCACTGGATTGAAATTCGCATAATTTAGTGTGCCCGAGTGTGAATATGAATATTCACTCAACAATTAACACCATTCATACCCTATAGTAAATTTTGAAACTATGTTTTTTATTCAAAAATCGGATTCTTAACCTTTTGAAAACTATCAGCTGCATTTGTGGCCAGACAGTTTTACTACCCTGTATGGAGCCGCAAATATTTTCTCCTTTAGTTATGTCACTTTGCATTTTGTTGTCCAGTCATAAAGAATTCGTGCAGCTGTGACCAGAAATTTTTATTCAGAGAGGCAAATTGAGATAGTACAGAAAATTTAAATCATGTGATTCCAATCAGTCATTCTCTGATATTTCACGGGTGAGACCGGACTATCTTGTATGTCCCAGAATACCGGGACATATGGTACACCGTATGATAGGGGATCGCCAATGAAATTCTTGTTAAAAAAAAAGGGTCGTGCTTCAAAAAGTTTGGGAATCACTGCCTTGCTCCTATTTACGATCGCGGACGTAATATTACGTTCAAACGGCTGTGGAATAAATTCAAATAAGTTCACTGTGTTTTCTTGACTCTCTGTTTACCATTGCGAAGCTTTATAGTAACCATATCTCAACTACAGGTGCTTTTTCTCCCTCTCCTTTCTTTCTATACAAATACAACTAAAAGGACCCAACAGGGCCCAATGAGGTGATTGAATTTTTAATAAAAATCACAGTTGAGAACAAACATTTTGCCAATATGAACAATATTGTTGGCATCTCCATTGACGTTGAGCGATATGCAGGTAATGCAGCACCCATTCAGTGCCAACGGTGCAAGTCATTCAATCACGTGAGCCTTTACTGCAACGCCTAGGCAGTATGTACATTCTTTGCCGGACCAGACGATGTAAGGATGAGGGCAACAGGTCGAAATTCGGTGCGCATTTGGTAGGTGGCCCAAATAGTAGCACATGCCTCGGCTGCCCAGACACCCTAATCTTGTAAACAATGAACGAGCCCGCATCATCGCTCCTTCACTGGCGTCCCATTCTGTCATCGATCCCCCCCGCCAGGAAGTGCATCCCTTACAGCAAGCGCCCCCATACCAGAGGGTGACGATAATTTTGAGCTGGGTACCGAATCACTGACGATTCACTCAAGCCGCCCAGCTTGGTAGCCCCCCGGTAACCTCGTCTGACTTTCCCCTCTAAGCCCCCCTCCTGTTTCCCAAACAGAATCAGAGCTTGTACGTGAAATGCTTAAAAGGTCAACAATATGTTGAACGTTCGCAATCGTTTGTCATTGTCGAATAATTCATAGTTTTGCAAACTTTTTGTACCATTGCCTCCCCCACTAAGTATAATGAAATAATAACTTCCGCAGGATTTGATTGCATTTGATTACATTTTTCGTCAAAAAGGTTTTGAAAACGTCAACATCGGCTATAACGACTATTTCGAAGAATTGTCGTCATCACCAAGTTTAACTATCTTATTCCTACTAAGTTGTCAATGCTGGAGAGGTTTTTCTTTCTTTTTTTTATTACTGCTTTCCGACAAATGTTGTATATATTGCGGTAATGAATAAATCCGGTTATTACGCATAATTGTTGACCATTTTGTTAAAATTGATGGATTTCGCTAAAATTATCACTTTTAGCTGCGATTACGTGTAATACCCAAGCGTCGTTGGTAAACATGATAAATTGTATTGAGTTCATAAAATTTGCCGGTAATTACGCATAATCTCCATTTCGTATTGGTAAATATGATACTCCGGTTCCATTGCTGCGATACGATTTATTATTTAGATAATCGTATTTGTGAGCCAGAGTCTGAACGGTATATAAGGAACTCTGATTTAAGAAATTTTTTCGGACATCTCCGCAATAACTCCAATAACTAACTGTTTTTCACGAATTATGAAATCGGATTCAGGATGTTAAACCCTGATTTAAAAAAGATTTCGTAAGTTTTGGAAAAAGTGTGAGTTATCACATAAAATTTAGCAATAAAATTATGGAAAAAATATTATGTGAAAATGCATATACCCCGCATATCATGTTGCCTGAAAAAATTTGAACGAAGTGAATTATTTCTTGACAAAAAAAAAAAAAAAAAAAAAAATTCGAAAATTTAAAAAAATAAAGATTTGCTGACTTTTATGTTTTTAATGCATTTTTGAGAATCGTAAATAAAATAAAAAAAATTGAAAATTCAAAAAGTGAATGCTCGGGTTTGCAAAGGTTAAATTACCAATCGCGACAAACCCCGACAACCTCTTCCTGCCTCCGGGTTTCGAACCTGGAACGGTTAACGTTCGCCCCAAATGTTTTCTAACTTTAGATGCCGCACTAGATGGCCAAGGTGGTTAACTGACTAAACAGAGCGGAGAGAGAGGAACAGACCTAATAATAACCCGAAAGCTACTGTCGTTTTTTTGGAGCCTTTCTCGAATGGTAAAAGATGACGGTTTTTCCTTCTCCTCCTCAAAAAATAAAATAAAATAAATAAGGAGGTGGTTCTCTGTGCGGACCATCTCTTTTTCTATCATGTAACATTACATCTTACATTGGAGGTGGTTCGCTTTCTGCTGCAAGGCACACACAAAAAATGCTTCTGACGATTTTTTTTTCTGCTGTTTGGCTGCTCTAATAAGAAGTGTAATCGTCTGGATGTTCGTTGAATCGAATCGTAGGGTAAAACGAAATCTGCCAACGGTCAAAATAACAAACAGAAACCAAAAGCTTCAATATGTATATATCCAAACATGCAAATTTTGATTAGAAAGTGAAACCATTAGTCGATAGTAAATAATTTTAAAAGGGGACTTCTGTAGTCTTTAGACTACAGCGGTCCGCTTTTAAAATCAAGCGATTCAAAATATGTTCATAATTACTGAACAATGTTCAGCAGAGTTTAAAAAAAGCGCACAAAATGCTCAGTTTCATTCTAAAAAAAGGTCTCTTCGCGTTCTCTTTGAGAAAGATAAAATCTCCTCCGATAAAAGTGATACTTCCACTTTTCAAGGGCTTGGTTCGTCCTGGATTGGAGTATGCCGTTAGGTTTTGAGACCATACTTACAGAGGGACATAGACTTGGTTGAAGGGGTGCACAGAAGAGCCACGCGTGCTCTCGATGGTACACGGAGCTTAAGCTATGAAGACAAATCTGATTTTTTAAAAATGTTTTTTTTTTCAACTTTAATTAATTAAAAATGAAAAATTTACATTGGAAGAGCGCAGATGTCGGTAGGGGGGATATGATCCAAGTGTTTAAAATTTTGAACGGGATAGATAAAATGGACCATACATCGTCAATCAACTGCTTCAACAAGGGGGGCAGTAAGATGCTCGTCCACCATCGTGAAGGTTGTTGTCAGGGTCCCGGGTTCGAACCCAAAGGAGGATATAGATAAGATATTTTCCCTAACGGACTCGAGGCGACCACCGATAGACAGCGCCTTCACTTCCAACCCATCGCAGTAAATTGCAATATAGCGATATGGTCAGAGTTGGTGTTTGGTAAAGTAGTATTGATTACTAAGTGACAATTCTAGGTTGTGGTGTCGCAGGGAGCTTTTCTCTTATAGGTTTGTGAATAATTGGAATAGTTTACCTCTCTGGGGGCCGTGAATTCTATCACGACTAACACGTTTAAAAAGAAATACGATAAACATATTGAGATAATTATCCAAAAAATAAAAATTTTGCCTGGTTTTAATTTACAGAAAATAATTAACACCGTTTTTAAGACAAATTATTTTTTCTTTTTACTGGTTTACACGTTTTGGCTCTGCAATGGAGAGCCGAGATACCTCGGCTTACGAATTTTTTTTTCTAATGAAGAATTGTTCGTGATTTTTCTGCCTTGGCCAAAGAATAGGGATTCGGATAACGAACATTGTTGTTGATATGGATGGACGTGCTAACATAAAACCACCACGTTCGTGAGCTGAATTTTGGTGCCAATCATCATCAGAATTGCTCTTAATTGAGAACGATTAACTCAGGCCTATCTCGGAATCTTGTACCTCTAATCTCGGATGTACCTACACTTCCCCTTCTGAAAGTTTCTGAATCTTTTCATGTGAAATGAAAGATTCGGCTGATAGAAAATGCATTAAAAAAAAAAAAAGCTCATGATTTCAGAGCGCACTTTCGTTCAGTGCAAGACTCTGATCATCAAACTGAACAATCTGGACATTCTAGGAAAATATCTTTTCTATCTGCATGTATCAGACGCAGAAATGAGCAGACCAAATCACAAATGAATGAGAACACCTACGAACTCGACTGGGTTGTGTCAATAACAGCTTTTAGTAAACTAAAGCAGTGATGGTTGTTTGTGTGCGTGCATTAGTGTATAAAATTAAAGTATCTTCAATATCTCTCATCTTTCTGCAGATTCTCATCTATTCAATTTTGAAGCTGTTAATTTTAGCCTTCAGGCAGTTTTTGTCTTTTCTACATAGATCCTTTGGTGTTTTAAAAATCTTATCTTTAAATTTTGGGGAAAACCTAGAACGAATCAAAGATTTTCCGCAGAAAACTATGGAAAATCACGTTTCGGCTTACGAAGATTTCGACTAACGAGCGTGATTCCGGAAAAAATCATCTTCATTAGCCGAGGTATCACTGTATACATATTTTGAACGATTTTGACCTGTTGAATACGAATATCACCATGAAAAATTTTATTGGCCTTCGTTTTGGATATATTAACATGTTAAATATAAAAAGTGCTTTACGAGCGTTATCACTGGACTTGAAACTTGTATCCGGCAGTAAATACGCATTTTCGAACAGTTTTGGCCTACTGAACACTAATATCATCATGAAAAAAATTCATCGACTCTTGTTTTTAAGATATTATCCTATTGACAGCTAACCACCGATGGATGGTACCTTCGTTTCCAAACCAACTCATTTATGGCAGTAAATGGCAATACAGCGATATGGCCAGTGTTGGTGTTTGGTGAAGTAGCTAAAAAGTGCTTTACGAGCGTTATTTCAAGTTGAAAAGAGTGGCAAGGGCCATAGAACAACGTTACCAGAAAAAATGGCCAACCACGATGCTGTCTTTGACTACTGTTGGACATTTGTAAGAGACTCCTTACGTCCAGTACAAGCGCAATGCAAACAAAGTACGTGTCAGACGCCGATAAATGTGCATTGTGACACGATATTGTGAGGTAATACATTTGCATTTCTATGTATTTTTGTAGTGTTTTTATGTATTTGTGTTGTCAGTTGGAAATTCCTTGGAATATGGACTGGGTCACTGTTCGATTAGGATGTATTTGTGTTGTGTTTTTATGTACATTAATGTTGTCTCTCTCTGTATATTGATGGAGTTTCTATGTATTTGTGTTGTTTCTTTTGAGTACAATTATTTTCTATACACTTATGTTGTGTTTCAATGTATTGTATTGTATGCGTATTAAATGGGCAATTTCAAAGTAAACCGTAGCCAATCCAGCTTGTTTATGGTTAAGCTTGTGTTCAGCACACCAAATTATATAAGAACCGACTATTTTTATTTCGGACGCAGAAAATTTGCCAAAATTAGTTGTCTAGTGTAATTGGCGATTCTAACAAATTTCCATAGAGAAAAATACTAGCGAACCTTGCCTATAAATGAAAACAATAAAAACACAACGACATCGGATATAACGACACATTTTTTGTCGTTATTCCGTATCATTTTTCATAATTAGAGCGATAATATGAGACGTATAAGGTCGAATTTTCGACAGTGAGAATGTAAATTGGGTAGCAGGTATTTTTACCAAAGTTGGGGGGTTGGGGCCACAAAAAAATCACTTTGCCCGGGTGCCTGTGATGCTTTTAAAACGGCCTTGGCCAAGTTAATTTTTTTTAACGTTAGATACATTTCAAATCACTGCAGACTTACTGCAGTATTTCATTTCTCGCCGAGAGTAAGGAACAATTGGGATTTTGCCGACAATTGGCAACACTTCTAGAGAGAATATTGGCGATGTCCCGTAAATATGATCTGAATTTCCCGTGCTTTTCCTGATCAAATATGGTTAAACCCTAATTTTCCAAAACAACTTCATACACATTATTTGATTGCATCTGCGATTACATTTTTCGAACTTAAAAGGACTTGAAAACGTCAACTTTTATTGTGACGACAAAATTTCACGGAATATTTGATGTCGTTATAACCGAGTTTGACTACTACTACTACTAAACCGCACATACACTTCGTCGATATTCCTCTACGGAACCTCTAACCGAGTTTGATTGTATTTTGCAGTCAGATATCAAAAAAAGTTGTTTTCCACACAATTTTGACATAAAACGCCTTTAAGGTAGTGCTATATGTGTGGTAGTTTACCTTTACGTGATATTAATGTTCTTCTGAAAGCCGTTAATGACAGAGATAATGTCATAAATTATTATCTCATCAAGGAATCGGATGTTTTCCTGCTGATACGTTTGAAGCCTATATGACCTTTTTTCCCCTCTTTCACCTCGTTCCCCCTCTTAGAACTACAGTAGAAGTCAGCTACAACGAGTACGGCTAATAACGAGAATCGCGCTATAACGACTGGTTTGCAAGTGATTTCCACATAGAGTAAAACTCGGTTTTTACGACACCGCGGATTCTATGAAATTTTGCCGTTACACTCGAGGTTGACGTTTTTTTGGAAGAGTAGATCGACTTTGCCCAAGAATATTAAGAAGTCACCAACGAATAAGGCAAATACAAGAAAGATGCAAAAAAAAAAAGAAAACCTCCTATTTGGGGAGTTTTTCGTATTTTCCATGTATTTGCTTTATTCGTTGGTGACTCGTTAAGACATTTTTTTGACGAAAAATGTAACAAATACAAAGTAAAATACCTGCATATGAAGTTGTTTTCATTATGATTATGGTGATCTTATATTCAACAAAGAAAAATACGAAAAAATTTGGATAAATTATACGTGACGTCAATTCTCGCCAAAACTGATGCCAATTGCTAGCGAAATTGCCAAATGTTTCTTATAAGTACAGTAAGTATGGCTAGAAATACGGCGATGCAGCAAGTCTGCAGTGATTTAAAATGTATTTCATGGAAAAATAATTGAACGCGGCAAATATTGGAGATTAGTATTTGTGGTCATATTCATTTTAATACAACTTGAAAGTCAACTTCGTTGTAAAAACGGGATATTTTTATGGCAAAATGAGCAGTGATGTGATAATTGATAATTTCAGTTGTGTTCGGTATTTCAGTCTGCCAAATAATTTGGAGAATACGAAATTCTGTGCAAAAACTTCTTAGAGAATTAACTGCTGTGAGACCAAAATATCAATTTCCCGATTCGAGTTATATTCTTTTGCTAATATTAGAACGAAATAATCTAAAAAACGATTATAATGCAGGTAGAACAAAATTTTTTTAAAATATATAACCTGACAGAGCAAATAAATGCTAAAATGTATAAAACAATTCGGAAACACTACAAATACAGGAATGTCTCTTAATACGGGACACAAGTGGTCCGTCGAATTGTTTCAGATATTTTATTGGTCCTTAGATTCAGAAAGGTAAAGAAACGCTGCTCTGTATTATATGATATACATGGTTGGTAAAGTATTTTTTCGTGACCGTTTGGTTATAACAATGTGTATTTAAGGTGCTCCCTTCACGATGGTGCACTTACGGTTTCATATAGAGCAAAGGCTCTCTACAATTACTTTATGATGAAGACTCTAAGGTCGACTAATAGTAGTCAATTACTTTTTTGTGGTGCAACAACCATGTTTAGCAAATGGATGGATTGCCTCCAACCCGAACTGAACTGAGCCGAGAGGATTATGACACGGAAAGTCTTTGAAAAACCCCCATAGAGCAGAAAAATTCAATCCTCTGTATCTGATCCAATCAGATACAGTCACAAAGAGAATACCGAATATCTAAAGTAATGATTTTAATTTAAATATAAATTGTAACGTAAATATATAAATTAACGTACCATTCTAACACAATTGACACGTTTAAAAAGAAGTACGATACATGTTAGGGTAAATCGAGAAGCTATCCATACTTACTATTAAACAACCTTAAGTATTCTTTATAGGTATTCTATAATATTTTATCATATATTGTTTTAAATTGCATTTTTAATTGGGTTGCCGTATTTTTGAAATATATGACATCCATATTTGTTAGGGATATCTTTTTCTGGCGTTGTATTTGTATTTGTAAGTGTATAATAAATTGGTACGTGTTGGAAATTGTCTTTGTGTAAGATCTGAATCGTACCCGTGTTCTCATACAGCGTGCTCAGGGTGTCTCTCCTTATTACCCTGGCTTCTTTCTTCTCAACCAGTAGTAGTTGTAGCGTAGTAGTCTGAGGTGCTCATCCGGTAAGTGAGAGAACGTGGGTTCAATTTCACGCAATGGCAGTTGAGTTTTCTTTCCTGGATTTCTCTTCGCATAAGCCAGTTATTGAAACCTAATTTTTTCTTTTTTCAATTTTTTTCATCACGTCAACAAATTTACATTGCGCAAAACGAAGAAAATCCATCCAAGGGATCATTGTTGATCCATACTGGTGGACACGATCATCGTTGGGTTAATTTTCAAGCACGAAAAGTAAATAATAATGATAAAGTTATCATAATTAAAAAATAATAATAATAACAAACAAAACAAAAGAAAAAACGTAAGACAAAGAAATCATCTATGAATACGACAGATACACTGAAGAGCCAAAAAAACTGGTTACCAGCCTAATATCGTGTAGGGCCCCCGCGAGCATGCAGAAGTGCCACAACACGACGTGGCATGGACTCGACTAATGTCTGAAGTAGTGCTGGAGGTAATTGACACCATGAATCCTGCAGGGCTGTCCATAAATCTGTAGGAGTAAGAGGAGGTGGAGATCTCTTCTGAACAGCACGTTGCAAGGCATCCCAGTTATGTTCAATAATGTTCATGTCTGGGGATTTAGGTGGCCAGCGGACGTGTCTAAAGTCAGAAGAGTGTTCCTGGAGCCACTTTGTAGCAATTCTGGACGTGTGGGGTGTCGCATTGTCCTGCTGAAATTGTCCAAGTCCGTCGGAATGCACAATGGACATGAATGGGTGCAGGTGATCAGGCAGGATGCTTACGTACCTGTCACCTGTCAGAGTCGTATCTAGACGTATCAGGGGTCCCATATCACACCAACTGCACACGCCCCATACCATCACAGAGCCTCCACCAGCTTGAACGGTCCCCTGTTGACATGTAGGGTCCATAGATTCACGAGGTTGTCTCCATACCCGTACACGTCCATCAGCTCGAAGCAATTGGAACCGAGACTCGTCAGACCAGGCAACGTGTTTCCAGTCCTCAACAGTCCAATGTCGGTGTTGTCGGGCCCAGGCGAGGCGTAAAGCTTTGTGTCGTGCAGTCATCAAGGGTACACGAGTGGGCCTTCGGCTCCGAAAGCCCATATCGATGATGTTTCGTTGAATGGTTCGCACGCTGACACTTGTTGATGGCCCAGCATTGAAATCTGCAGCAATTTGCGGAAGGGTTGCATGTCTGTCACGTTTAATGATTCTCGTCAAGTCGTCTTTGGTCCCGTTCTTGCATGATCTTTTTCCGGCCGCAGCGATGTCGTAGATTTAATTTTTACCGGATTCCCGATATTCACGGTACACTCGTGAAATGGTCATACGTGAAAATCCAAATTTCATCGCTACCTCGGAGATGCTATGTCCCATCTCTCGTGCGCCGACTATAACACCACGTTTCAAATTCACTTAAATCTCGATAACCTGCCATTGTAGCAGCAGTAACCGATCTAACAACTATGCCAGACACTTGTTGCGTTATATAGGCGTTGCCGACCGCTGCCCCGTACTCTGATTGGTTCCATATCTCTTTATTTGCATACGCATGCCTTTACCAGTTTTTTCGGCTCTTCAGTTTATATACACACACACATATACACAAGAACAAAATATTACATCAAATTAAATTAAGGTGAATGATTTGTCCTATTCATATGAAATAAATTATAAATGAAGCAAATAATTAGCATTAACATAAATAATGGCACCATCGGAAGGTGAGATTCAGACATTTTTGAGTGATGGGGTAGTGTTTTCCTTTTTTCCCCTTTTTTTCGAGGGCTCAATTGAAATAGGGGAAAAATATATTGTGTGAATATTAAAAATATCTTCCAATATCGTTTATGGAGAGCAAATGTTGTTTGAGACGTTTTTTTTTAATATGAAGTGCACTCAAGAGTTTCAGATGGCAATTTGGAACAAGAAACGTGAAATGATTTCTCTTTATTGTTTTATGAATAAGTGGTATAGATAAAATGTATTTTGCTAAATCTGCTCGATGTTCTTGAAGTATTGAAAGGTAGATCGAGTTGATTTCTATTTAGAAGGATTATTGAATCTTGGAAAATATAGATAACGAAGCGGTATTTACAGGAGTATATTTAAGTGGCGAAAAGTTCGAGGTGGCGAAAATGTGGGAGGGGAAAAATCGTTAGTAAGTGCTCGAATTATTTCTTTTTTTGTATTTGAATAATGGGGAGTAAAGTGCTTATGTAATCGCTTCCCCATACAGTCAGGCACATCGTTATAATAGATGTGAATGAATAACGGCATAATAAAATGACAATAGGAAAGGTCGATTTACATATTGCTTAAGGTAATAGAATTTGTGAATCCTTAATATAGAAATAGCAATAAGGTGCTTGATGTTGAAATCGATGAGGTGAAATGAAAACACGAAGAATGACTTAGATGTCTAAAATGACATTGAATAAACAATAATTACAAGAATGGCTCAAAAGACGACCGCCTATCTGAATGTATGTCTCACAGCGAGATTGGAGGAATTGACGAACTCTCTTGAACAGACTAGGCATGTCTCACACTTCCAGCAGAGGTCGAAATTCTGGCGACGTGTTCATCTTCAGCGTTAATGTCATAGACGAGTATCTTAGGTCTACGTGTGGCTGCCTTCTTCAACCATAAAATCACAACCACAACGATACTTTCAAGTTTTCTGAGTGTTAACTTCCCAACGAATAAGCACCCCATAGAGCCTTTACACTTCATTTCCGACCCGGTAAACTATCACAATAACATCGGTCGTCGGCTGGGAGTGTCAATATGCGGCAAGCTACGTGAAGTAACAGCTGACATTAGGTCCGACGAGGAAGGACGTCTGACATCGTCCACTACACGCTACTCAGTTCGCGACTGCACTCTATCATCACCATCTATAGCAGAAGGCTTTCGTGACGTCACTGAAGAAGTTATTTTACCTATAGTCATATTGGATATACTGCAAAAAAAGACTGGTGAAATTAACTTCTTCGGTGACGTCACGAGCTTCGCGCAGAGGTCTTCTACTATAGATGGTGTTGATAGAGTGCAGTCGCGTACTGAGGTGTCGTGGCGGATGTCAGACGCCCTTCGTCATCGGATTTAAATGATCAAAAATCACCGACCAGCTCTTATCATGAGCGCCTGAGTGTCGCAGTGGTAAGATGCTCGTCTTCCGCTATGAAGGTTACCGTCAAGGTCGACGGGTTCGAATTACCGGCATTGGACGTCAGAAACATGTTCTTTACCTACTGAGACTGGGGCGACCACCGGTAGATGGAGCCTTCATTTCCCACCCAACTCCACTGGTTGGAAATTGCCGTATGGCGATATATGACCGGAGTTGGTGTGCAGTAAAGTACACAAAGCAGTCTGTATCATGCAGAGCAGGGGGTCTTCAGTGTATTTCCATGGGCCACATTTGGCCCTCAGAGCTTTTGCCCAGGCCCACCGAACATTTTCAGAAAACGGTTGAAAATATTAAGAAAACTCTAGAATCAATAAAAGAAATGATTTCTGGATTAATGTTAATTAAGTAATTAGTTATTCCAGAACAAATTAATGGAACAAATAAATCCAGAATTACTGAAATAAATTTTTGGAGCAAATACTTTCGGAATTAGTGAAAAAAATAACTTATAAATCAATGAGAGAAACAATTTCTTAATTTCTGATAGAAATTATTTCACAATCAATAAAAGAATAATTGCATAATTATTGAAAGAAATGATTCCAAGATATATTGTGGGAAAGAAAATAATTTCGGAATTACCGAAATAAATAATTAAAGAATCATTTAAAGTGACTTCAGATTAAAATTAATCAGAGAATTAATCAAAAAAAATTTCAGAAAAAGTGAAAGAAATTATTTCAGAACTAATCAAAATTGATAATTACTAAAAGAAATAATTTCAGAATAAATAAAATCAATTATTTTTGCCCCCGTTTAACTCAAGGTCCTATTGGCCCCCTTCTATTATGATGTCACTAATTACGTGAATTGGTGGTTCGCAGGCTTCGTGGGAAGTTTGGCTCGCCTTGTCTGAAAGGTTGAAGATGTAGGGGTTTCCCATGGGCATGAGGACTCCAAGCCATGCCCATAGGCGGGGAATAGGTTGAGATGCCCCGGTTCCATAGACAGCTCTGCTGGATTTTGAAATTAAGCATATTTTTTGCCAACATTTCACTGAAAGGCTTTATTTCTTCATAGCTCTCAATGCCCCCCTTCGGCACTTGTCACGGTTCCCCCCTTCATCTGATTTTCACCTCACCCGTTGATCCCCCTTGGAATATCCCATTACCGCAAGGGAGCCATGTCGCTCCAGGTTCAGAACCACTGGATTAATCTACTAAAAAATTCTGATTAACCAGTTAAATACAAAGGCCACAACAGACAAAATGCCCAACGAGGTGGCTGAAAAAAGAAGCCCATAAAAAAAATATGGATGCTGCCGAATATTCAGTGAAAGCTCACTACAACGATAAATCTCTCTATAACGATATTTTTACAAATCGTGATTGAAATTGTATATAGTCCAATGTTGAACTCCTCTCGATACAAACTCTTCTACGATAATTCCCTCTATAATGATATTTTTAAAGAGATTTTGAAAACCGGTAAAACGGTATTTTTTTTTAAATTTCAATTCAATTTTAATTATTCGTCACTTGTTTTCATTCTTCCAAGAGCGTCTATAACATCGGTGTTTCGCACCACATGATCACCGAAAGTATTGTTGAAGTTGTTGGTATTGGCACTTTCAATGTATGGCGCATAAGTGCGATACAGTAAACGTTTTTACAGGGGTAAAATGCATCTGAATAGATTTAGTTAATCAACCAATCGATTATAAATTTTTTCACGGCGAATAACTACTTTGAAGTGCTCTTTCCGATGGTACAGTAGAATCTCTCGATAACGGACACCCAGGGGAAATTTTTTTTGTCCGCTAACGGGGAGTGTCCACTAATGGGGAGGTACGATACACAGTAGAACCTCCTTTATACGACTTTCACATTTATACGACGCTTGGCTTCTTTCGCAATTGGTTTCTATACATTTTAATTGCTGTAAAAGGGATACACTAGTGATTATGCATAATCACCAATCGTCTCGACAGAGAATGTTTGATTAAATTTGACTACATTTTTCACTTTTACAGGCTATTATGCATAATTCCCAAATAAATTTGAAAGTCATAAAAATATCGAAAAATTTATGTATAACCTTTCTTCTTTTCATTAAATCAATTTACTATTTTTACCCGTACATGATACGTGCATTGCACTCATATTTTGCAATAAAAATTAAATTAAAATAAGTGTGAAGAGAAGATATAAAAACATTCGTATCAACATTACCAGTCTTGTAAAAAGTTGGCTTTCTTCACCACGTATCAACAATCAAAATGAACATTACCATTTGAATTCATCATTGTGCAGCAGTTATGTTCAGTAAATTAAATAATTAATTGATGATTTATCATATTCACTAACACGATCTTGGGACATAATCTTAGTTGAATGTGATAAATTCTCGATTTATGACCAAAAATTAATAAATTCGTCTACAAAAAAAAAATTAGTTTGCCTGATTTTACTGTCCGCTATCGAGAGTATCCGCTAACGGGGAGTGAAATACATTAAAGACCTATGCCACGGCATCAGAAAAGTGTCCGTTAAAGGGAAGTGTCCATTATGGGAGGTTCCACTGCACTACAACAATGCAGATTTATAAAAAATGTCAACAACAGCATAAATTCGGTGGCTCATGATTACAATGTTGTCCTCTCGATATAACGATAACAATAACAATAATATCATCATCATAAACCATTTTCAATCCACCGCTGGATGAAGGTCTCTAAATTTTGGGGTTTTTTGGACGTAATCCTCCACGCTGACCAGTGCGGGTTGAAGGAAGCCCATCCGCGTCCGTTCACCACGTGTTAAAGTGCGGGTTGAATGAAGCCCATTCGCGCCCGTTCATGGCTACTTACGGGCTGCACCACGAGAGGGTGTAGATTGGACCTTAAGCCTCTACTCCTAGTCGATTCCTTCAAGTCCTCATAATGAAGCAATTGAAGTTGTCTCTTCCTAACAAGTAAAGACTATTCAACAGCCCAACGATAACCCCTCTACAACTATATATTTTTTTCTTGATCCGCAGAGTATCGTTATATCGAGGTTCCACTGCATATCTAAACTATAAACTCTTAAAAATTTTAATTGATTCCCAGCCCTAATTAAAATACAGTCATAACATAACAGTAGAGAGCATTAACCTTCCTTGTAACACAGAAGTAGCACTTTTTTTGTGTGGAAAAGAGCTTAAGGATGGCACAGTTTCCTTCAATAAAGTATTAAGAGATAGGACACACCGTGAGTGTGTATGCCGTGTGGGCTTCATAACAGGTCTACACCAGCACCGCCATTTTTTTTTTATACCAGTCGGTCCTCCCGTTGTCCAAAGGGCCAATTTAAAAAAAAAAAAAAATGTTTTCTCATAAATCTGAGATACGCCCATAACCGGTTTAAGAGGGAACGAACTGGGTTTTAATTCTAAACTTAGGGACTGTGTCAGGAAAAGGCGGTCAAGGTGCGCTTTTCAATGACCTTAACGGTCATCCGGAATAAAGAAAGGTCGCAGACATGCGTGTCTGAATTTGAATTTTACCGATTTTAACATGAAAGAGCATTTCACTCGCGATGCTGTTGATGATGATGATGGCCCGTACTTGGAAAAAATGGATTTAATTTCAAAGAATGAAAGAAATGGGGAAAAAATTTAGCTTTATATATTATAAAATTGAATAAAAAACGAAACATTATATATACGGAAATGAACGAAAGAATGTGTTTTTGATTGTTGATGCTATTTTCAGAGGAACCCGGATATCTATGTGATGAAGTGAAACCTCGTTTATAAGGATAGTCGATATAATTATACAGGGTGATTATTCAAGTCCCTCTTTCCGCATTTTACTGGCGAATCGTTGATCTTAAAAGCATACTTAAAATAAAAAAAATTATCCAAATAACGTGTGGACCTCAGGTACGTCATTCATGTTTCAACGGGGGTGGTATGGTTATTAAAATAAAAAATAACTTTTTATGAAGACACCCTGTCCTCAAAAGCCCAATGAGAAAGTTGTTGCCCTGTCTCTCCACAGGCCAACAAAACCAATCTCACGTTTCTAAGTGCAATGTTCACTGAGATATTTGAATAGAAAAACTGGAGAAAAATTGGGAAAAGAACAGCATAAACGAGGGAGCGTTGCTCATTAGTTTTTGCTCTTTTTTCACAATTTTTCTCCAAAAAATGTGAGTTCAAATATGTCAGTGTATATTGCACTTAGAAAAGTTTTGTTTTTTTGTTTTTTTTCGCTGGCTTCAGAAGAAACAGGGCAACACTTTTTTAATTTGGGGGGAGGGGGTTTGAGTACCAGTTGTCCGTATGAAAAGTTATTTGTTTTTACATTTTAGTAACTATACAACCCTTTTCAACCTGAACGACGTATCGGAGTTCTATATACACGTTATTTGGATAATTTTTCTAATTGGAAGTATGCCTCTAAGATCAAAAATTCGCCAGTAAAATGCGGCAAGAGGAATTAATATAATCATCCTGTATATACTCGATAAATCCCTCTACAACACAGTGTTTCTCAACCTATGGTTCGCGGACCAGAGGTGATCCGCAAGCAGATGATAATTCGATATTAACACTGACTGAAATGCTTTTTTTTTTTCAGTCATTGCAATTGACATTAGTAATATCCATCTCAGTTGAAATAGAAATTATACCTTCATACTGAGGTTCACGATAACTCATCGAGAGAAAGGCAATTGCAATCATAAATAACGGATATCTAAAATATAAAGCAAAAATAATAGCGGGGCTAAGGCGTCTTGACAATTTAAGAGCCCCCTAGCCCGAATTTTATCTATTGTTCTGGAGAGGGGAATAGGAAATTCAGAAAATTAAATTTGCAAGAAATAATTCCAGCATCCATGAAAAATTCGGATTATATAAATACAAATACAACGCCACAACAGGCAAAATGCCCAACGAGGCGGCTGAGAAAAGATGCCCATAACAAATATGAGAGAAATAATTCCAGAATTGATGAAAATTCAGCATAAATGAGAGAAATAATTCCAGAATTGATGAAAATTCAGAATTTATGAAAAAATTATTATTACCGAAAGTGCGGCGTCCCGCGTTTCGGGGCCCGATGCGACAGTGCCTGAGGCACACCCCTTAGGGTGATACTGCCGAGTATGAGTGTATTTCTAAATTTCCTTCTGATATTTTCATCACTTTCACGCGCTGTGAGAATTTTCTTGCTTTTTAAAGATTCGCAAAGTCACCCAATCGAGGTAAAAAAATTCATTTTTTCCCCATCATGATCAATGATTCCCGTTACGCAATTTTTATACATGCCCCAGGTTTTTTTTTCTAGGACAATTATGGGCTTGCCACCCTTAGTAGCCATAGTCTAGCTGTCTTTCATGTGTAGTAATGACATTTCTGTTGAAAACGGATCGCTCCACTCCCCACTGAATGAGCTGACCGTGGGCAAAGCCATTGGTTCCGCAAGGATTATTAGCCTTAATACTCCTAGTCGCTTTCGAACTTGGAAATCAGCTCACTTATTTCCCATCACATGCTAGAGTTGTTATTGTCCATGTTTGTTTGCGATTCACAGATTGTGTGCGTTACTATTAAGATAACGCAGCCGCAAGTCTTATGGGGGGGGGGGGTGGTGGTGGTCTCATACCCTTTAAAGCAGGCATCTTCAACCCGTTTCTCGCGAGCACCACGGATCTCCCCGAAGCACCAGGAGTGCTCGATGCTCGTGTCCAATTTCGTGCTCGCGAGCACTTGATCAAAGTTCCAGTTCAAGAACCGAAATCATTCTGATTTTTCATGCATTCGGATGTCAAACTTGTCGTAAGGGTGCTCTTCTTTTGATGATGGGTACAGGCAGCGCTCGCGGGTGGAAAAAGGTAGAAGATCTCTGCAAAGCAAGGGTTCTTAACCTTTTTCAACCACTACTCAAAATCAACAGAATGATCAGCTTTGCGACCCATGGGACGGTTTGGTTTTTGAAATTAGTGGACATTTTTAACAGGACTGTAAGGGAGGATTGGTACGACTCATCTCAAAAGCCCCTGCAAATCAAATTAGGGTCATGACTGCAGCTCAGGAATCCTGGGAATTAAATTTGTGTAGTGACCCATAGGCTGAGAACCCCTAGCTGTAAATGTATTCGTACGACCCATCTCGAAAGACCCCGAGGTTTGATTTTTTAGTAATGTTATTAATTTTATTGCAAAAAGGTGTTTTTCCTAAAAATTTGGTCCCAATTAACTAATATTTATACGACTGTTTTTGTATGCAAAATTATAGCCCGACATACACGAATTCGACTTTCCCAGGGGCTCTCGAAATTTTTCACCCACGGCTCCCTTGCTCTAGTTAACATCTATCTGCGGCTCCCACAATACTCTATTGAAGAGAAATAACGATAGTCTACAAAGCACCGAGCGGCACATATCAATATCGATAGCTGACCGCCACGCACACTTTGAGAATCACTGACTTACGCGGTTATCGCCGGTTGCAACTATCGCATAACTTAGGGGTATGCTATCGTTTCTCCATCTATGGTCCGCGGACCAGTGGTGGTCAGTGATGATGACATCTGTGGTCCGCAGAGAAACTTGATAATTCTCAATTCTAATTTAATGAAAAACTTTTCAGTTGTTGTAATTGATATTAGTAATGCCCATGTGGGTTCAAAAGAAAAATTGTACCTTCATACTTAGGTTCACCATACCTAGTTGAGGAAAATGCGAGAAACGGCGATCCCAAGCACGGGGTATCACTAACTGCTGTCAAAAGATGCAATTTATACGACAAGTTGGCTAATTACTACAAAAATGGGTGAAGGGTGGGGAAATAAAGGTCTGCTACAAATCACAGTAAACAAAAATTCATTTGATGAAAAAAAACACCTAAATAACCAGATGACCATACGTCATTGAGAAAGATAAAAGGAACTGGGATCATACGGTAAAATACGGGACGTTGCCAATTGTCATCAAATACGTTGCAATAATTCCGCAAAATATCCAATTGCGGTAAAAATCGCTGAAAAAATTGGGGAAAAAGAACCCGAAAAACCTGGGGAATGTGTTAAATCGGACAAATATTGAGTGTAATATCATTTATAGCCATAAATTATGGTCCATAATTATCATAATACGTTATGAAACACTGTTTATTCACGATTTTAGTGAACATTACGAATTCAAATGAGCATCGTTGAAAAAACGGGACAAAAGAAAAAAATTCGGAAGCACTAAAAATACAGGAATGTTCCGTAATATGGGATACTAGAGGCCCGTCGAATTGTTTTAGACATTTTACCAGTCCTTGGATTCAGAAAAGTTGAGAAACGCTGCTGTAAGCGATTTTATTGCCACATTCCTAAGAGGAAATTAATACACCTTTTCCCTCTTATTTTCTTATTACATAATCTCATCCAGGATTTCGACAATTTTTTTTTTACGAATTGAACTAAGACAACAACATCAGACATTACCCAATCCGATATTAAATCCAAACACATATCATATAATTTGACCAAAAACACCTTTTTTTCTTGCTTTTAAGCAATCCCATCTATGATAAAACTGATTTTTCGATTAATATAAGCGGTTTGAAAAAAAAAAAAAAAAAAAGAAGTTAATTTTTCGAGTAAGTCGAAATAAAAACCGCCCCCCAATCATACGAAACTGTTTTTACTGCAATGAAAGAGTCACACTGTTTTCCCGGTTTTATGCAATCGTACTGGCCAAGCGTATAAAAATCGATCGATGTTTATGATGTCTACTAGCTGTCATAAGATTGAAGGCAAATCACTACCTTTCAGAAACTGAAATTGGTAATTTATTCAAGGACGCATAGATGAAATTGTTAGGAGGGGGCGAGAGGTGGGGGGGGGGGGCTTCTTTAAAATTCCATGGAAAGTCAGAGGTTTACTATCTATTAAAATAAAAACTAAAAAACAAAAGGGAGGAAATGAATTCGTTCGAACTATGACCTTAAAGTAAAAATGGTTATCGACAAGGTCAGGAAACATCCATTTCTGTACTCAAACCACGAAGCGAGGAAAATTTCTTTCCCGATATATTTGAGATATGAAATCTACAAAAGAAAATGTTTCGCAATTTGAAACTTTCAGGATGGAAGATCTTCAGCAGGAAAGGAAAAGAACAAAATGCGTTCAAAATGTCCGCTTAAGCAGAATTCTATTCTTGAGCTGGTATGGGTACCGACTTTAACCAATCATACCGAGATCTTTATTACAAGAAAAGAAATTCACAGCGGTCACTTTACCAGGAAACGATTAACAAGATGTGAGTTTAAGGAAGTGTTTTATATGGTCAGTAATGCCATCGTCAACTAGTTGAGTAGGAATAAGAATGGTACTGCACATACGCATTTCTTTTCAATTATTTTTTTTCAATATTTTCTAGGAAATTTTCGTGAAACTTCCAATGAAAAAAGAAATTAGACAAAATTTGTCTAGACGTTCATCTTGGAAATATAAGACTTCACGTAAACGAGAGATAAGCACGTCATTGAAATATTAGAGATACGACTTCTTTGAATTTTTGAATTACAGTATATTAGGAAGTCACGAGAGTTCTTGTTAGGTGCATCTTTCAGCTGCTATCGATTCTTTTTATCATATTATGTTACGGCGACTGCCCTATTTAGGGGAACTTTTTTTACAAAGATCATTTTAGATAAAACACATTTGGTTTTGGTTTGCATAATATGGTATGAAACTAAGAAAATAAATGTCATTTTATGAATATTTTGCCAAAAAAAAATTTATATTGCTAATGATATATATAAAATGAGCATATTTTCAGTACTTCTGCTAGACATTGTACACCGAAAAATACTGCTTGTATCAACATGTCTTCACGCAGATTATTACTATCACATTTTTCTATGCAACGAGCTAAAAGTTTTAGAATAGTATGAAAACTTTTTGAGATATGATTATAGGCCTATACATGAAAAAATACACATTTTTCGTTCAAAGTACTTGATATTCTCAATTAAAACTCATGTAAATCAAAAAGTTTTGAACATATTGCTTAGTTTTTACTCAGTCAAAAATGTTTAAAATACAGTGGGAAAGTTTCGTAGAGATATTTCGAAAAACTCTTGAGATATAAAGTTTTTGTGAAGTGAGAAAAAAACCCCACAAATCTCTTCAAAAAACGAAATGCATTCAGAGATTTTATTTCCAAACGAGGATCATTAAAGTCGTTTTACTTTAATTGGCAATAACTTCGCATCTAGTCATTGTAGGGATGATGAAAATGAAGCAGTTTTGGATTTTAGAATAACTGCTTTTTTTTGAATGGAAAAAAAAATTGTATACGGTTTCCAAAAAATTGTTTTCTTCCTTTTCTTTCTTTCAAACCGTCCGCAACCACGGTCTATCGCCATTGATGCATTTACTACTTTTTTTACCGGAAGGTGTGAGTTGTGTAGGAATTAATTTTAGTGTGCCTACAACATTGTGTATACGGCGATATGAGTGTTTCTAGTCTTCAGTCTTCCAAATGAGCATATAGTGCAGTATTTCCCAACGTTTTTGATGTCGCGGAACCATTGTAGTGAAGGTCAATGCATTGCGGACCCTCTGTGGTGAAGGACATGTCCGTGGACCCCTCGCAGCAAAGGTGAATTTGGAGCTGCTACCCTCCCCCAGATAAAAATTCAAAATGCATTGTTTCTTGTAATTTGCATATCATAAGAAATTCAAGCAATAAATTACAATTTTACCCCCATTCATCCTGTTCTATCCCAACTTTTCTCCATTTTCCGAATTAAAATATCCAAAGGAATATTTCACAGTGAATATTGCACTTATATCTAAGTGAATATTGCGCTTAACTTTTTGTTCACAACAGGAGAGACAGTGCGACAACTGTTTAATTGGGTTCTTGAGAACAGGGTGTCCGTATAAGGAGTTAATATTTTTATTTCGATAACTATATAACCCCTTGCAATATGAATGACGTATCTGAGTCTAAGCGTTATTTGGATACTTTTTCTAATGGGAAATATGCCTCTAGGATCAACGGTTCTCCAGTAAAATGGGGTGCGTACTGGTAGCTATGCACCCTGTATGGGGGAAACTGTTATGCCTTAGCTATAATAAACATTGAAACACTTGAAATAGTTTGAATAATATTTTAATTGAAATGAAAGAGATTATAGAAATACATAACCTCATAACACTGAATGTGTTTTTAGCTCTTTGTCTGTGACCTTGACCAAGATTTCAAGTAGGCACGTTTTAGTAAAAAAAAATATTTAGTAACACAAAATTGTGTGCTTGTTTTTGCAGCATTTCTCCCCAACATTACGAGTTTAGTGAACTATATTTAATAATTACAATCTATGCCAGTGATTCCCAACGTGGGCGTTAACACCCCGTGAGGGGCGGTGGAATGGTCCAGCGGGAGGCGGTAGAAGCTACGAGTATAACATAGAATCCTATGGATCAGATTGTGTTGGGGGCAATGGGAGAAAAAAATTTCTGAAGAACGGAACGATGGGACAAAATAAGTTGGGAAACTATGATCTCTCTCTATGCAATCACCTGATGCACCATACTAAGTGCTCAATCATACCAAGCATTCTGCATAAAGTTATTAATATTTTTCATAAGTAATAGAGCATCGTGTACCTTGGAACAGTATAAAACTTGAACTTTTCCTAGTTTACCTTAGCGAACACTCAACTTACACTTAATACTTCTTCTCTTGCGTTAAAAAAATTTATATTTTAATACACTCATTGGCATAAAAATTTGCGCACCAAGAAATAATTGTGGGATCGAAACGAAAGTTGGCCTGAAGGTACATGTCGGGCAGATATGCAAATGATTAGAAATGCAGCGTGATTGCGCATTGCGTAATGCCACTAGAGGGCATTGAACTTCGTTCTCCTTGGAGTATAAAACAGGTAAGCAGAGCTTGCTGGAGTGTATTTAATCGTTTGCAAAGGAAATGCTGAGGTAGACATGCCGTTAAGCCGCCGTCGAAGACCATATGAGCAGTTGTCAGAGTTCGATAGGGGAAAAATCATCGGGATGATGGAAGCTGGGTGGTCAGCTCGGCGAGTAGCTCGTCAACTAGGCCGTTCTGATTTTACTGTGAGGAGGTGTTGGGACCAGTGGACAGAAGAGACGTCATTTACACGGCGACCAGGTCCAGGACTTCATCGAGAAGACCGTCACATCATCCGAAACGCACGCGTAGAGCCAACTGCCTCATTGGCCGCTATCCAGACACAGGCAGCAGCTTCACTACGGGCCCCTGTGTCTTCCCGAACCATCGCAAAGCGCCTGGCTGAAGGACATCTGGTATCGCGGCGCCCATTACGTGTGCTGCCAATGACACCCACCCACCAACGCCTCCGTTTGGAGTGGTGTCGAGCACGACGGGATTGGACTGCAACGGAATGGAACTAGGTCGTCTTCAGTGACGAATCGAGATTCAACTTGAGCAGTGATGACAATCGTGTTCGTGTGTGGAGGCCCCGTGGTGAACTCTTCAATCCTGCCTTCGCTTTACAGCGACACACCGCTCCCACAGCTGGTGTCATGGTATGGGGTGCCATTGCTTACGATACACGGTCACCCCTAATATTGATCCATGGCACAATGACAGCCCAGCGGTACGTCCATAACATCCTTCAGCCACATGTGTTGCCACTCATTTCAGGGTTCCCAGGAGCCATTTTTCAACAAGACAATGCTAGGCCACACACAGCAAGGATGTCACAAGACTGCCTCCGCCACATTACCACCCTTCCCTGGCCTGCTCTATCCCCAGATTTGTCACCAATCGAGCATATCTGGGATCATTTGGGACGGCAAGTTGGACACCCTACGAGGTTGGTCGAACTAGAGGCGCATTTACAGCAACTGTGGAACGAGATGTCTCAGGACATCATACGGAACTTGTATGCCTCAATGCCCGCTCGTATCGCAACGTGCATTCGCGCTAGAGGGGGTCCAACAGAGTACTAAAACTTCTGTTCATCTGTACTTTTTTCTGCAATAAATGATCCTTTTTCTTGGATTTTCTAATCACTTACTTATATCAACGTAGTACTTACATGTGTAAAATTTCGTTTCATTTTGACGACTTCTTCTGGGTGAGCACATTTTTATGGCAATGAGTGTATATTCTATACTTCCCTCCAGAAAAACTTCACCTATACCCATTTCTTTTCCTCCATCCACCTTTGATTATATCCTGGTCAAATTTGTTGGAAAAAACAAAGTTTACAATGTGGGATTGCGACAACAAAAAATTCATCAAGTGAATTTCCTTAGGAGGAGAATTGAGAGAAAAAATTAATAATCATATTTGTGTCTTTATTTTAATATTTCTTATTTGAATATATACAGTATGATTTACATTGACAAAATACTTATTATATTAATTTTCCAGTAATATTTGTATTATTTTCTCTGTAATTTTATCCCGTTTTCAGGTATAACAGTGCATGTTTCATCATGCATAAGGTACAACAAGGTGCAAGACCCCTTGTTGTATCTAGGAACATTTTTCAAAAATCCATATTTCATGATTACAATAAGAAAGAAAGCAAATTTAAATTCCACATAATGTTTCATATAACGTACAAATGCTAAAAGCGAATTTAGTAAAATTTTACGGTAAAAAATTGAACGAGAGAAAAAAGTTTGGAAAATAATGTTCCGAAGTATGTCTCCCCTACATATATTAATCCGTTCCCATTCAGATTTTCTAATTTTTTTTATTAAATAACGCTGAAAAACTTCCAAGAACTTCCAAGCACGAAGAACTTTCGAGAGCCACAAACTATAATTAATCGAATGAGAGGGGGAAAAATAGGACCATTATCGGTAATAAAACGAAAACGAATACAATAAGCATATTCATTCTTGTCTGATCGCTAATAACATTAAAGAATTTGCAAATACTTAAAAATAATTCGAAAATGCGTGTTTTCCATACATCAACTTCCCGGTTGTTTTAAATTATTTTTCCATTTTATTATACATCCATTCACTTTTTTTGCCTAAATTAAATGAAGCTTAACATTAATATTAATGAGAAAAAAAAGAATCGAATGTGAGATTTTTTAGTGACTAGATTTATAAGGAAAAGCCAAGAAATAGACAATATATAGGGAAAGTGCGAAGAAGACGAAAACAAATACGATGAAAAAAAAAGAGAAGATAGGTCATTAAACTTGACCAAAACAACACGCGTAAGAAGAAGAGACACGCTCTGTGGTGTTGGTGGCTCGAAGATTAATAGTCTTACCGCTTACTTTACTTTACCCTCCGGCTTATACGGAATTAGTAGCTTATCATGACGTCAAGAAAAGAAAAAGGGACGTCAAAAGAGTTACGTAAACTATCATCGATGGATTAATTACATCATGAAATGTAAATATTCCGCCATTTCGTTTCGAAATATTGATTCAAACACGATTTTAAGAAGATCTAAAAATAATCAAATTTTCTAGAATTAATTCATGAATATAAACAGGGTGGTTCAAAACTCGAGAGGAAAAGACAAAGCCATAATTAGTTTTTCTGAAGTACCGCGGTGCCCTAGTGGCACAATATACCCTCTTCGTCATTGTTCTGCCTGTTGTTATCGCTGATGCGGGAGAATCGCTATGATGGATGAAGAGGATTATATTACCATATTCACATAGTGATGCATGATCAGAAATGCAATCCGAACGGGAGAAGAGCTGTTCGTCAGCTCTGAATGTAGGGGCCCGTCTACCACCATGAAGGAAACCGTCAGATCCGCGGGTTCAATCACAGAGAATGGCAACGAAAAGTTCTTTCCCTACCAGATCCGATGTGACCACCGATAGATGGTGAATCAATATGTCCTCGCCGGAAGTCTGTGTTTCTCAACCATTTGAAGAGCCATAGGGTTTCTAAATGCAAAGTTTTCTACTAAAAACAATTATCTATACCTCACATAAATAGCGGAGTGTGACATCATCTCTACCTAATCCCACTAAAAGTTAATATGGAATAAAATTCACTTGGAACTTCCAACCACCCTGTCACTGTCATTGATATCGCAGATGCGCAAGAATTACCATGATGGGTAAAGAGGACTGAGACTCGAGAGAACTTAAGAGGAAAGAGTAAGAGAATATAAAAATCATTATATTCACAGAGTATGACCAGAAATGCAACCCGAATGTGATAGGAGCTGTTCGTCAGCTCTGAATGTAGGGGTTCGTCTGATGTTCGGTGAAGGTGACAGTTAGATTCGCAAGCCCGGGAGGAGTGGTGATAAAATACTCGTCTACCACCGCGAATGTTGCCGTCAGGTCCCAGGTTTAAACCGAGGGAAGAATATAGATAAGAAGATATTCTCCCTAATGACTTTGAGGTGACCACCGATAACTGGAGCCTTCATTTCCAACCCAACTCGTTAACGACAGTAAATTGCAGTATAGCGATATGGCCGGAGTTGGTGTGGGGTGAAGGTCCTGCACAGGAATAAGTCCTCATTTTCTATTATGTGGGGAGGGGGTGCTGATAAACATTGCCTCCTATTGCTTTTGGGTAGCGTTTCCGGCCATGCGTTCCCATGTGAATATCGTTCATATTGACGTTTCTTACAGCATCTATAGGGGTTGTTGATGATTCTTACATCCCTGCACGTATACTTTAAGAAAGGAAAATATCAGTGCTTCTGGTGTGTATTGGTCTAGCGTACTTGTCCGCAATGCGGGGGGAGTTGGTTTGACTCCCCCGAAGAAGAATGAGAAGAATTTTTCTTTTAAAAATTCATCTCAACATTGTATCCAGTTACATATACTTTGCATGAATAGCGGAGAGTACATAATCTCTCTTTTCCCCCCTAAAAGTTAACATGGAATAAAATTCACTCAGACCTTCGAACCACCCTGTATGTACCACCCCAGTGTTTTCCAACCGTCTGAGGAGCCCCAGGGTTGAAAGAAATTGATAGAAAAAGGCCGCATTCCCGAAAAATCTTAAGGAAAATAATTTAGACGTTAATATTCCCAAAAAGTATATGAAATAATATAAACTTCTCCGTGGTGTCTGCAGATAGGTCTTATTCAGATAAATCCAAAGACATCTCATTGATGTGAATACATCAACAGGTTTGCATGCCGGATCAGTTGTGTATAGTATTGTCTTAGTATTGTAACTAAAGTTTTTAGGTCATATATCTCAGGAAAGACGATCAGAGATTAAAATTAATGGTATGTTACTGATAGATCTTGTTTAGATAAATATTGATACCTTATTGGCGGGAATATATCTTTAATTTTGGGTACTAGATTGGTTTTACTGCACCGGTTACATGTACGAAAAAATGTTATTGGATAACTGAGAAAATAAGCCAGTCTTATCTACGAATCGATCCCGTTTAGACACATCCCACGATACTGTATTTAGGTTTGTGTAACAGACCGGCAAGTATTGTTTCGTAATTAGGTATTAAAAACGTATTCACATTTTTAAACTGGCTGTGTTACCCCCTCGATTTTTTTAAAACCGTAAAATTGTATCAGGGATGTTTTACAGAAATATGAATATTCATTCATCATAAATAAAACACGTTTATTCTTATACCATAAGCACCTGGATACATGAAAAAAAAATTCCAATGTCCGAAATCTCCTGTGTGATTGCGTTTTCTTGCTAAATTATTTCATCTGAAGAGCTAATTTTCAAAACAAAACATTTCTACTTTTTCCGAAATTCACTTTTTAACAGTTTATGAATCTGTGGAATAAGTACTGTATGATTATGCAACCGGGATTATTCAAATGAGAATATTTTTGGCAGAAATTACAATGTAAAGTAAGAGAGCCGTTTTTATCAAAAGTGAACATATCCACCTTTTTCATACACTTCGATATTTTTCATCTCTCGATAATAGACACCTGTGAGATCGAAAATTATGTCCGCAAACGAGGAGTGTCCGTTAATGGATAGTAAGATACATTAATTTCCGTAGATGTAATTCAAAATTGTGTTCCTCAGTGGAGGTGTCCGCTAACGGGAGTGTTCGTTATGGGAGGTTCTACTGTAGAATGATCGTGTTTCTTATCTTAATGACGAAAGGGCAGAAAGGGTACCTTCCTGGGATAGTAAAAACTTCTGGAACTGGAATCAACATGTGACGTATAGAAATTTCCAATTTTTCATACTTTAACCCATAGGCGGAGATAGACTTGGAAGTCGGGGGGGGGGGAGGGCACGGTCATTATTGCTGGGGGGGGGCACGATGATGATGATGATGTCAATTCATATATACATATATACATTAGATTAGTTGACTCCACCTTTGACGCTGTGGAGCACGCCCATGCTTTAACCAGCTCAAATTTTAATCAAAAAATGCAACATTTCCGCTAATTTTCTTTCAAAACGGAACATTTCCAAAATTCAGTTGTGGTTAACTCCATTGAATGTTGATCAAAAAACATAGTATTAAAATATTCTTCTTCCACTCCTACATGCTACCTGTTTGGCTATTTTCTGCTTAAAAATAACGTTATTCCGGAGAAATACTTTTTTACTTCTACTGTAAATTTAGAGAAAGTGGAAATGTTCCCCCTTTTTTTTTTTAAATATAAAACAAGCTCCTCCTCTAAGGTTAAAGAGAAAAATTTCAAATCTTTCATAACCAATCAGGAACTGCCATCTTTGGTAGAAAACAAGAACGAATAACATCAATACAAGACGCGTTATACACATAAATAGCTTTTCTAAAGACCGTCAGATGAGCCCATCATCTTTGATGTGTTATGCTTATAAAATGTTATTGATGCCTGAATGGCGCCAACATTTTGTTGTTTTAGTTTGTATTTTCTCTTCAATTATGGGGATGAGGAAAATTTCAACTACACACAGTAATTGTACGAGAGAACATCCTTGTTATTTATTTTCATATAGAAAAAAAAAATCCCTTTAGTAACTAGTAATTGATGCTTTTTAGCAGGATAAAAAAAAAATCATTTTAGTCAAGAAAGAAACAATTTTTAGAATAATCAGATATTTGATGGCTACCCGTTATCGCCTGTCATATAATCTAACTAAACGAGGTATGGATCTTGTACGTCTAAAAAAATTATTACATACATAGTCCTTTCTATAGGACACACACACTTATACTGATCCTTTCTCACATTTTTTGTACTCATGTATGTTGTTACGCAAAATAAATCATCTGGATCGTGCGAGCGAGCTTAATCATTTTGTGGACTTGTACGAAATCAATTTTACGGTGCGAAACAAATTTGTGTGCAATTGTCGATTGTAACGAGTTTACGAGCTTTCAATTTTATACAATGAAGTTTGTGTGATATATCGAGTGATAGAATTTTAAGCTGTATCCTTATAAAGCAATTAGTCAAGATGAAAGCGGTTATTACATAGTGTATAGGGCGATTTATAAAGAAGTATACCGAGGACAGCAACAGTTGAAGACACAGATCACAACCACTTTGTTAAGTAGAAGTTTGTGTCCTGCTATTGTGGGAAACGACGTAGATACGCGTAAATCCCTAAAAGTGACGTAGGAATAGCTCGTGTGTCACGCGACTAGTCTGTTCTACTGCCGCGTCCATAAAAAAGTGTACAGCCCTTCTTTTTTTTTCACGAGAAAACTGTCTCGGGAAGGTCCTTTTCTGGTTATGTCAAGTCGACAGCGGTAACTTCAATGTCGACTATGATTGGCAAAATCGTTGGACAGTACGGATTATATTTTGCTCCATTCAGTTACATTATTGCTAGTTAAAAAACATCAGTATAAAGATGTGTGTGTGATCAGGAATCGGTTTCAAACATAAAGTGTCATTCAAATCAACCCCATTAGGTTCGAGTGAATTGAATAAACTTTCTAGAAACGAATGTTATTAGAATCAAATAGTAAAAATCTTGTTTTTATAAAATAAGGATAACGATGTTCGAACTTGATTTTGTTCCTAAACCATCGATGGCACTGCTGATTCAACAGATAATCTAAATGAAACATTATAGAAATCTAAGGGTTCGATAAGAAATGCGGAAAGGGGTGGAAAAAAGTTCGAATATTCACATAAAATACCAGTCTCTTGCTATCATGAAGTTATACCTACAGTTGTATCTAGTTATTTCGTTTCTTTTGTCACATTTTTGCATCTGAGGGTCGGCTAAACTGGTACTTACAGATTTAGATCTGATTCCGAAAAGATATTTGAATAAACGCACGCCCTTACTTGGATTTAAACTAGGTTCGTTAAGCTGTAGATTGGTGATGCAGTCATTGCGCTACACCTACAATGAAGCAACAAAAACTCATAACGCTTACAGTTGGTTTTTTTCATATCTTTTTAGAACCCCGATTGATAAGTTCGTCTCGGACGTCTTAGATATGCAGATATGTTACATTCACGGGATCAAAAACGAATTAAAAAAGACGATCAACGTGTACCCGGAATGCCCTCACAGAAAATGAAGGGTTCAAGTTACTGAGACTTAGAAAAAATTGATGCCACTGCAAAAAAAATGGCCTACAATTTCGTAAGACTTGTAGACACTTTTTTTTGAGAACCTATTGAAAAAGAACTCGGCGCATTTATTTTCTTGCAATCGACAGATTTTCTATTGTTTCGCGCTTTCGAAATGGACGGAAAATTAAAACAGCAGCTTTTCGCTTCTGAATTTTTGCGTAAAACTTAGTCGTTTTCAGTCGTTTTCTTCAATGAGGTCGCTGAAAAAAGATGCCCATAACAAATATGAATGTCATATATTTCTAAAATACAGCAACCCAATTAAAAATGCAATTACAAATATTATCTATACATGATAAAATATTATTCAATGCCCATGAAGAATACCTATGGTTGTCTTATTCTAAGTATGGATATCTTCTCTATTTACTCCACCATGTTTATCGTATTTCTTTTTAAACGTGTCAATTGTGTTGGAATTTACTACTCCCGGCGGCAAGCTATTCCATGTATTAACGACCCGGGTTAGTATAATAATATTCATAACTCAACGCGGGGTTGGGTCCTGTGGCTTACGGAGATGCCTGTCAGGCCCGGACATCAAGAGAGTTTTTCCAGCAGGGCCCATCCGTAATATATGCTTATATCCCACAAGGGACAGAGGGGGTGGGCATGTTTGGTGTTTGCATAACTCAAGCCCCGTGTACCAACAAAGACGCACGTAGCTCTTCTCTGCACCCGTTCAACCAAGTCTATGTTCCCTCCGTAGGTATGATTTCAAATACCTTACAGCATACTCCAGTCCAGGACGAACTAAGGCTCGGAAAGAATGACTTTAGGAGAACGCGAAGAGACCATTTTGAAAATGAGACCAAGCATTCTATTCGATTTTTGATCACCGCTGAACAATGTTCAGAAAACAATAAACATTTTATGCGTTCTTCGACGAACAGAACTCAAGAAAACACCAAGAAAATCGGAGGGGAACAATCAAAGACCTTGTTAAAATATTTATAAGTCTTGGGTACGTATAGGCTAGTGTTTCTCTAAGTGTGGTCGCGGCTCCTAGGGGCGTCGCCAATCTTTGTTAGGGCCTTGCGGCATGCTGGAGATATTGATTTGTGTACTTATTTGTGGTTTGAAGTGGTTCTTTTATTAGTGTGAAAATATCTAATGAACTATTCTGGGGAGCCTCAGGCGAAGCATGATTTGGGCAAGGGAGCCGTAGGTGATAAAAGTTGGAGGATGTGTCCAGAGTAGGGTTAATGTCCTAGCATTTATGAATTTATATGTTTTATACAGATTTACTTTCAAGGCGATTTATTATTATATGGTGGATACTCAGGCCAGTATTTTACAAGAATGTTTGTATCGTATAGTTGGTACAATTTAGATAGATGTATTTAAGGCGTTTCACAGTTGATTATTTTTATAAATGTGAATTGGTTACGTATGGAATTCATTACAATTAAAGACGATTATCATGGTTATCTGAAAGACGAAAATACTGAGAGATTTTTCGAAAAATATTCAAAAATAATTCGTTCCACATTTAAAGCGAAGATTTCATCTCAGAAGGTAAGCGAAGACTCAATTAAAAGAATAGACAGAGATTGACTACCATCTGATAATCGAAATGATGATATCAATTCTCAGTAAAACTGAAGGCATTCTTTCAGTTTCGGGAATTAACATAATCGAGATAAAGGATCAAACCATTGGCAAATGAAGACTCTAGCCTTGGTAGAAGTTTTGAAAAGACCCTTGTCGATAAAGACGTAAAAGCAAGTAGTATTCTTTTCTTTTCAAGATGACCATGTCCAAAACTGAAACGTCATTGGATTACTAGTGAAGGTCTTGACTGCTGTGGTCATCTGAGCAGAAACAGTTTCGTTAGCGTGTCACTGGTCAGTAATTTCATTGTTTCCACAAAAAAAAAAATTCAAGTACTGCCACCATTGCTACGTTAAGTGATGAAACAATAGTTCAAAATGCTATCGGCTACATCAGGGACACTTGAAACTCAATCCTATTGTTTTTGTTGCAACCATTTTGTTTCAGGAATACTGATAATAATGCAATAGCTTTTTTTTCCGTTGGGTTTTTGGTGAAACTTATGACGAAATGCAGGAATAATCATCTCTCTTAAACACACATACAGTATATTGCTTGATTCCCCCCCAATCATCATTTTTACAACATGTCACAGTAGCAAATAATTAGGAATTTTCAAGAAAACTACTGTTCAGAAGAAACGATAAATGAGGGGGGGGGGAGTGGATTTTTGAAACGTGATCTCCATATTTCAGGTTTTTTTTGAAGAAAAAACCCTTACCATACGTCTTCTAATGAATGTGTTCGTGTTTCCCCATAAATCACGTGATAATCGACATTTTTTAGCAGCCAATGGAAGACACTGAAGTTATCGCTCTAGTACGACCACCTAGACTTCAATTATTATGACTCATGGAGACGATATATTTTTGGTAAAATGACGGTAGAAATTTAATAAAAACTAAATGAATTAGAAAACTAGAAATTTATATATACAATAAAACCTCCTAACAACGGCCACTAACAGGACCGTGAAAATGTGGCCACTATTGGGAAGTGAATGTGGGAATGCACGTTTTATTTCTAAAAAACCCCTAAAATTTGAGATCTAACATGTAAAATGATAATTCGTTCCGTAATTGATTACGATAATTATATAATTGATTGTATTAAAAAGCATGATTGTATTGACACTGCAGTATTATAATAATTGATTAATCGATTCAGTCGCTGAAGGGGGCGCAAATTTCACCCTTTAAACTTTTCTTCAACATTATAAGGGGGGTGCCAAAATGTATTCTTGCCCTAGTTGACTGAGAATTTAGTTGAAGCCCTGTTAATCGATCTACACCGATATTATGTCATCCTAAATTTTAGGCTTATAGTGCTGAGAGGTAGGACACAGCAGAAACGACTTGGTGAGAAAAACTTATATGGACCGAGACGGTGTACCAGAAACCCCCAGAAAGTTCTTTATTTCCACCCACGATCAACTAGACCAGTGTTTCTCAAAGTGGGCAATATCGCCCCCAGGAGCGATAGAAAGGGCCAGAGGGACGGTAGACGCTATGGCATACTATGGTACTATAAATTTAGTATAGGATCCTGTGCGTTAGGTTCAGTTTCAGGGCGAAGGGCGATGTGAAGAGGAAATTTTTGAAGAAGGAGGGCGATGGAGCAAATGTTTTTTTTTGGGAAACTATGAACTAGACCAGTGTTTCTTAACCTTTTTTTGCCTATGACCTCTTTGCATCGCATTTTCTTCTCCTGCCCCCCTTCCCCCCTGTCTTATCTAGTTCCCCCCTCCCACACGGTAGGAAGACAATTTCTACTTATTGAATGGAATTTGATCAAAACAAAATTTATAATGAGCATAAATTTTATAATTAAAAATTGATCTGGACTTGTGGGTCAGGCGCGAATCCAGACAGGAGAGGGTGGCCATCCTTCCCGAGAGCCGAATTAAAGTGTGAAAAATTTGTCTGTGCCATAAAATATGGGACGATCCAATGAGAGATCCTACACAAATCCCTGGATTCGGGCCTATCCTGAGCCAGAGTACAGTAAGCTTCCTTCTTGGAGGGGGGGGGGGGTCTATGCAGGCCCGTCTCAACATCAGGGAGTCCCCGGTCCTCTGGGGTCGCATGCTTAACTGGGAATAGCAGTTTGTTTTCGTGCCTACTTACTCGAGAAGATCATTTGTATTTGATCTCATCATGTAGGCCTTTTATGGGCATGTGGCCCCCCCCCCAGGTCATGACTGGATGGGCCCATGTATTAAGATGGTTCTGGTTTTAATGGGCAGCTTTGTGCTGGATTCTGATAGTAGTCACATTTTTCCCCACCATACATCACTTCTAAACTTTATTTCTTCACAGTTCCCTGTGTCACTCTGTAACTACCTCTCATCTCTTTCACCTGATTTTCACCTGTGGCTCACCAAGAATATCCTAGGACGACAAGGGGGGTCATATGGCCCCAAGTTGAGAATCACAGAACTAGACCATACATGCTCAACCCGTGACACGGGGCCAAATGTGACCCTTTGAGTCATCTGATGTGACCCACGATCTCAAACCTAATTTTGTAAGAATGAACTAAACGGAACATTCTCAGATCACATTAGTGACCCGCGGCACATTTACAGATCACGTAAGTGACCCGCAGCGCATTTAAAGATCATTTAAGTGGCCAGCGGCACAACCATAGACCACTTCAGTGGCTCTTTTTCTCCTCTTCACTGCCTTCAATGTACCCATCTATAGCATTAATACCCAGGAAAAGAAAGCATACGTAATTTTCCCCCCATAGAGTTCGGGGGGGGGGGGAGAAACTTTCTTGAAAATAATCTTGTGTGTGTGAAAATTATTTTTCTCATAGCGATATACGTATTTTTTCCATCCAAAGTGGAGGTGGTTACCTGTAATGTATGGAACGCGTTCGGTTCCAACAAAATGTGGCCGTTACAGGAGGTTTTACTGTATATATAAATATTCAAAAAAAATTGGTGTATATATATATATATATTCAATTGCAGAACATAAGTAATTACTTTAAAAAAATCGAGAGTAAATGTTGTTATTTAGGTAAGAATTTAAATATTAGTGAAAACACATAAAAAGACAAGGAAATAAAAAAGCTCGTTCCTCGAATTAGAAATCATTAAAAATGTGGCCTCATTTTGTTGCGACCTCCAATCAAAAACAAATCGATCAACCTTCATAAAAAATAAAGTCAATCAATTACAGTACTTCAATAATGACTTTGAAAGAAGCAAATCCCTTTTTCTGTAAAACCAACTGTATTTAACGAGATGGATTCTATTTTAATTTCTATCATTCTTTAACACCTTATTTTTTGGGCATTACTAGATGGGGACCAATAGCTCACAACGGATTGATTCTGTTTACTAAAAATACAAAAATACCATTCTCAAGATGGTAATTAATATAACTAACATTACTATTACTCAGCTAGACTTCTGAAAGAATGAAATATTTCCTCGAAAAGGATAACAATCGTTCAGAATACAAATCTTACGATATCTCTTTTTGGTAATTTACATATTACCAAGCCATTTACCATGTTCACGATTTTAACCACATCATTTAGTAGTTTTGAGGCAAAAGAATAATCTATGTGTATCTTTGGACGGCATCACTAAATGCGGTACGGCACACTAGAACGCGCGCAAAAAATTTGAGTCTCATGTTCATAATGCTATTAGAAGGCTGATTATTTTTCATCTATATATACAAAATTGATTTTCTGTCTGTCTCTGTGGTTGTTCTCTATAAAAATTTACAATTTTAGACCGATCGTCGTAAAATTTTGCATATGTACCAATTCCCGTTTTGACCCGACTTGAACGATAGGCTACTTTAAAAGTTCGTCAAAGCTGGCCAAATGTCTCAAATGGACAAAAAACTGACGGGCAACAATGGTTCCTTGGCCTCAACAATCACTTTCGGAATATTGGTTACCGTGGTTCCCTAGCAATGCGTTCCAGGCATGCATATGCCTTTAGAATGGTTTGTCACTTTTTCAATCCTCCCTGTAATTGAAGTAGCTCCTGGTATTATAGCTAGTACAGAATATAGTACATATAGGGTACGGTTAAGGAGAGAGTCCAGAAGAGACTGGTTAATTCAAGGTTTCATTGGTAAAACCTATGATTTGCCGAAGAGAACTGATGAAACTCCGAATAATGCTCATGAAAACTTTTCTCTATTTCTGTCTTTTACTAAACCGATTGCCAAACCCCATTTTTTTTTCCACCAGTGATTGAACCAGAATGAATTTTTACGAATATTTTGTTTTTAATCATCACTAACTTCTTTGATACTAAACATTTATTATTTAATTTATATTATAAATTAATTATATGTTAATTATAACTACTAGTTGATTATACGTTCTGATTGATGGAACCCATGTGTTTCAAAAATTTCATTAATTAATATTAATGGTGCTTTTAACGAGTCTATTACGGGTTTTTAACCGGTCGTTTCGGTAAATTCTATGTTTTACCGTTCTTCTAGGGTATTTACCGTGACGCGCGCTTACACATCTTATGTGTGTGTGACACGAGAGTTTTTTCTCATTTTTCGAAAACGCGATTGTTTGGACCATTGTTTCTCAATCTTTCAATCAAAGGATCAGTAAAAATTTTGAAACAATATTTGACATATCACTGTCTTACAGTTGGTCTTATCTTTCATTTGAACCCATGAGAATGTTACTTTATATTCGTGGCATGCCCGAGTGGCATGGTGGTAAGATGCTCCTCTACCATCGTGAAGGTTGTTGTCAGGGTCCCGGGTTCGAACCCAAGGGAAGATATAAATAAGATATTTTCCCAAATGAACTCGAGGCGACCACCGATAGACAGCACCTTCACTTCCAACCCATCTCACTAATGGCAGTAAATTGCAATATAGCGATATGGCCAGAGTTGGTGAAGTAGTAGTAGTATATTTGTGGCATGTATAGTTGAACAATTTTCATCTGAGTAGAATTAAATATTAAAATGTGCCTACGGAACATAGGTTGAGAAACGCTGGTTTGGACTGAAACCTTTTCTGCGTGGACAAATTCAAATATTCAAACTACACCGATTACGATAGAAGCGAGACTGAACAGTTATTTATCTCAGTAGATTTCCAACACTTTCCCGTATATTGTCATTTAATACGTATTTTTATATGGTGAAAAGATACAATCCCGCAGCTGAAAAATGCACCGCAAAAGAAAAAAAAGAAAAACAAATCACTGATGTTTTAAGGTGACCCGCAATATCTTAACCTCTGTGGTCCAGAGTATATTTGAATATACATGGTATACATGATAAAAAAAAACTCATTATACCAATTTCTTTTCTTCTTCTTTTTTTGTATTTTAGAAAGTACATATTTTGGTGCCATTTCGGTACAAAATACTGCTATATAAATGCAATAATTTTTTTATCTAGAAACAGGTGATTCCTTGTCGGTGTCATTGTTTGAGAGCTGCTGAGATTTCACGTGTTCAGAGATATATAAAATCGCACCAAACAGAAGGAATCAGAAATAAAATTCAAGGAAAACGATTGAACTTTGCTAAGCAAGATTTCATCCGTTTATAGATAACAGTAAAATCAGAGGCGGATTTAACGGTGGCACACCGGTCCTAAAAACCTCAACTTTGCATTTTATCCAATTTAAGGGGTTCTTCTGCGCCTGGGACCTCAACCGACTTTAATCGGATTCTCAGTAAAATAAAGAAAAAATGTATATTTCACCTTTTTAATAAACCATTTTAACTAATCCACGTAGTTAACCCACTCTAATGAATTAAACTGCTATGTTGCTGCATTGTTTCAATTACAAATAAGCGAACAGCACCGATCTATATCCGTTTTTGTAAAAAAAATTAATGCATTTTGATGGTGCTAAACCATAGAGGGTTAAATCTAAAAAATTTTCCTGGAAGTGATTATGGACTTTATTTTTTAGTTGACTCCATAAAAAAAATTTTTTTTTTGCCAGAGAAATTTCTAATAAAACAAAAATATAATGTCTCAGACGTCGAAATTTGTTGAGCGATCAAATCGTCAGAAAACAAGAAATTACGATGAAAAAACACGCAAACATTCGAAAATTTTCCACAAGAAAAGAAAAAACCTGGGTTTCTCTTAATGTGTGCGAAACAGAATATGACATAATACGCACAAATATTGGCTTATTTTGGTTTGTTTTGTGAGGATGCGGTCTATATCTTCCTAAAGTAGGGTATTTTTGGAGCTTCGTTTTCGATCGTCGTTCCCACGGCCGACCGATTTGCCCAAATTTAGAGCTTTTATTTTATTTTTTCTCACCTCATCTGTGACAAGCTATTCTTTTTTTCTCTTTTTCTTTTCCCATATTTAATGAAACGTTCAGTTTTACACAAAAAAAAACAAAACAAAAAAAAAAAAAACACGTTCCACTCTTTTGCGTGATCCAATATGTCTATTCTCGCGTGTGATGCTCGCTTACTATTCAGATCTCACATTAGTCAATTCGCTATCGTTGAATCTTATTATACGACTCGGATTTCTCGAAAATTGGGCTATTTTTCTTTTTCCAGAAGAAGAAGATATTATCTCGATTTCTCTTGGTAGCTTTAATCCAGCTTTCTACGAGGATTTTGAAAATGAAATTGATAAATTTCTCATTTCGATTTCATCTATATGACTTGAAAAACTGGATTTCAGCATTGATAGTAATTATGTGTGTTAGGCCGGTATTACACTATAAAAGTTGGATAAAAGTTCTTTTATAAAACTTGAAAAATGCAACCAATAAGCGTATCTGTTACATTCAAGCGAATGTAACCATTAGACTTGTTGGTAATTTTTTCAAGTTTTGTAAAAGATCTTTTATGAAACTGTTATTGTGTAATCTGGGCCTTATGTAAGAAAAAACTATCATTTGATAATTTTTATCACACCACGGTCATTTTCTGCTCACGAGGGCTAATTAGACCAGGACCTACAATATATTGGTGATTTCGAACGCCAGCATTTTTTTACCTACCGAGAGGTTGGTGCGCTAACCCCTCGGTGTGGAACTCCCTGCAGTAGGAATCTTTTTTTGTGGTCATGTCGACGTTTCTGTTGTACCCCTGCGTCAGGAAAGTTTCTGACAAGGACGAACCGGGTATCGAACTCGCGACACCTCTAAACATCCTTTGGTACTTCAGGCGGTCTATCTTATCGACCACCTTATGATGGTCACCACGTCCAAATAAAAAAACGGTCAAACAAATGTATATGTTGTACGTATATGTTGCTCGCAAGCATTCTAAACTGCTTGATTTCTTGCTTACGAGGTGTTTTGACGAATCACTCGAACTATTGCATTACAATTGCATTCTTTGCATATTGTGCTGTTTATAACTTAAATTTTTGTCAAACTTGCCACATATGGGTGCTCTTTTTCTGATTCTAACATAAACGACGCTTTGGCTCGAAAAATGTTTGAAACCCACGGTATATTTACAATCGTGTCATAGAAGTAGGCCTACTTGAATAGTGTTCTTGGAAGTTTTCATCGGCACTTCAGTTCACGGTCAAAATTAAATGTATAAATGGGCATTTTACTTAATATCACCACATATTAGATTTTTTAATTTCTCTTTTTTTCGTGGCTTTTTTCTCTATTTTTATTTTTTTTAATTGCATTGAAAATATAATTTTCCTATTTACTCAATTTTTTGCTCACCACACCAGCATCCAGAACTGCTCGATTTCGTGCTCACGAGATGTTTATTGAGAAAGTAATTTACCCTCATATTGTGTTCTTCGAATTTATATTATGCTATTTTTAACTTAAACATATGTCAGACTTGCGATATAGGTGCTCTTTTTCTGATTCTACCTTAAACGGTGCTCGGGTTACTCGAAAAATGTTGGAAGCTCATGGTATATTACAATCGTGTAGTCGTAAAAGTATTTAAATAGCGTTCTCTTGGAAATTTTCATCGGCAATTAATTTAAATAGCGCGTGAATAATACGAATGAAATTAAATTTATAATGGTCTTCCATTTTTTCTAAAAAATCACCGAATATTTATTTTTTCTATATTCTTTTTACTTTTTCTTTTCCATGGACATTTTTTTTCCAGCATACATTATGCAAAAAGAAAAATGGCATCTACCATCATTGATAATAACCACGAAAGCACCGAAGTTTGTTTGAAAGTACTTTTGCCACTTGAGAAATTGTGTGCTAAGCATACCAATGTTTTGATGTACGGTTCTGGATTTGAATCCAGAATGAATGTATACGTCCAACCATTTAGGAAATTCGGTCTCGATAGTTGTAAGTTTTGGTTTCATTCAGAGTGCTCAATATGGCCGGGAAGCACGAAGATCAATTTTTTGGTAACGAAAAATGGCGTTGCATATCTGTCATGCAACTTCTTGAGATTTACTTAATATATTGGTGAGAGACATGGTAAAAAGGGCCTCTGGAACTGATTATAAACTGTAGACCTTACTCCGTTTAGTCCTCGTGAATAAAATGACCATGGCGTGTCAAAATCGATAAAATTGCCAGCTGTTCATATTGCTTTCTTTTATAAAATGCATCATCATTCTTATATCAGTTATGTCCATCACTGAATTTATATGCATTTAAGATCTCTGTATTTTCCGTCTATATTATTTTTACCATCATCTTGTTTTGAATTGCATGTTGATATTTCTCTAGAATAAAAATTCCGAACATGACTAAGAATGGTTAAGGCACCAACCTTCGGTTCGACAGGTCTGGGCTCATGTTCCGATGACAACAAGGAAAATACGGGTGAAATTCTTGGTCCATAACATGCCGATGGTGTGACAAAAAAGATTAAATGAATTGCAAATATACCCTTCTGTACGGTATGATTTTACGATAAAATCTTTCCAAGTGCAAATGAACCATGTTGGGATCATGCTAAAAATAAGATTCAGTTTCCAATAGTAAAACCCAAATTTTCACAATATTAAAAAGAAATTATTAATTTTTTTTCATAAATTAAGTGAAACATCAAAGATTATCGCATTGCGTTGATTATTAAATAGATAAAAATATACTTTTTGCTTTTGAACAAATTTTTATTTGAGTCAAATTTATCTATGAATTTCTATGATTTTCACTTTTAATAAACTCTTATGTTATCTCAACCTCAGTCTTCTTTAATGCATGATTTTTTCTTATAAAATTCATCATGTTTACCATGTTTAACCCTGTTTCTACTGCGGTAATTTATGAACATTTTCCATCATGCTTTTAATTTGAAATTTACCATTACTTTTCATGGATAAGAACGCAAGAAAATAATTAAATTTTTTTATGGTAATTAATTGTTTATCCATCGATTGTAGTGTATCAGCTACTTGATGCATTGAAGGGTTAAACTTAGGAAAAAGTTATATTTAATGCTATTTTGTTTTTAATCCATAATATACGTCTCATATTCGTTGTGTGAGAAACTGAGTTACACGGTAAGGTAATTTATTGATTAGTTGTAATCATTATTAGTTGTGCTCTTTAGAGTTTTTAATGGGTGGACTAATGAAGCCACGAACAAGGGGTCCTTCATCCCAAATTCATGGAAATTTTTGGTTCATTTTGAGAATTATATCTTTCATTATTATAATTCCTTTTATTATAGACTATTCTATTCAGTGTTTCATCGGTAGAAGACATTTTTTAAAGCTGAAAAGAGGTCCGAAAAATGTCTAGTCCGCGGGCCCCCAAAATCAAAACACAGTCTTGGTTATAACGAGAAAAACTGTTTTCTTTTCTTAACTCATAAAAACCAACTATTTCTTAAAAACGGGAGATAAGAGACACACAATATTACCGAATAATTATTTAGTATATAGGGCTACTGTATTTTAAAAGAAATAATATAATTATTTCTTTTAAAATAAAGTAGCCCTACTAAATAACTATTCGGTATATCTAAGTCATCTCAGAATGAACCACCTCAATGAATTCAGCGACCAGGGCCTAAGTGTTTTTGGGGCTCCTTCTAGAATTCTCTAAAACACGTGTTTAAGTTGCGAAACACTAATCGTATTAGCAATAGCGAAATGAAATAAAATATTGAAGAAAGTAATAAAAGTTGAATAAAATCGTTCCTGTTTGTGACTGATCTTAAACTGATCTTCTACGCAACTGATGAATGAAGATACCAACTTATTTCATCCCGTGCTTCAATTCGAAATAAATTTTTCTTTACTAAACTAATTTATAAATTAAAGATAAATTAATATATAAATCAAATTTCTATATTTTTCACGATCCTTACGTAATACATGTACGTTACTATAGAAGTGATAAATTCGGTGATTATGCATAATCATCGATAATTTTTATAAGTTTGATAAATTTTGCTCATATACCGGCACTGTAAATTTATTATATTTATTTATGGTTATGTATAATTTCAGCTTATATTGGTAAATATGATGAGTCATTAATGATTTTTGGCTTAAATTTACGCATAAATGCCGCATATAAACCTCCGCGTAGGATTATGAAGACGAACTGTAATGATACTTGGTAAAACATGCTATAAAAGCCACATTACAAGACTGATAATAATTTTTATATTTCTAACTTTTTTCACACACTTATTATAAACTAATTAAATTAATTAAATTTTTATGACAATGTCTTGGATGTACAGGAAAAACTGATGAACCGGTTAAATAAAGAGAAGAAAAGTGATAAATATTTCTTAATTTTGTTATCAAATTTCTCAACTTCAATTGTGAATTTTGAATAATCGTCGGTAAAAGTGATTAATGTAATGAAAGTTATCAAACTTACTGAGATCGGTTTAGCACTTTTACCGATAGTACGGTAAATGTGATAAATCCTTATATGATATGTATAATCGCCGTTTGTTATGCATAATTACCAATCGCCTCGGTAAGTTTGATAAAGTTCTCGACGGTTATCACTTTTACCGGCGATTATGCATAGTTCCCAAGTGAAGTTGGAAAGTTTGATAAACATGGAAAAAAAATATATCACCTCTTTTCATTTAATCGGTTTATTTGTTCTTCCCATTCGTGCATTGATGTACACAGCATGTATATATTTTTAATATTTTGCAATAAAAATTTCAATCAAATATTAAAATTAGCGTGAAGACTAAATCGTGAAAATTTTTTATTAGTCTTGTAATGATGGCTTTCTTTAAACACACACACACAGATCAACATATGCAAACATAACCAACATTACCGATCAAATTCATCATCCTATACTGAAAGTTACTCACAATTCCGGTAAATTTCAGAAATTTCATTGATGATTTATCATATTTATCAATACCACCTGAGGATAAAACATAATGTGATAAATTCGCAGTACATGAATGAATGAAACTCTCGATAATCCGGCTCATACCCGTATCAGACCAGGGTGGGCCGGATTACCGAAATCGTCGGATTATCGTAAATTAATTGAAATAGCCCATTTAAGTATTATAAACTTTTGCGCACAGCCAAGCAGTGACATGTTTTCTGCGCTTTAAGAAAACCCGCCCAAAAACGGACTCTACTGTATATGGGATCAAAATTTATCAAACTTACCAAAATGGTGCTTGACTATGCATAATCACCAGATTTACCAAATTTATCTTAACATGTATAGTACATATGAGCAATATGGAACATCGGTTTTATTTTTTCGACTATTTCAACTTGAAACATGGTAGAAACTTGAAACCTGTACTTCTATAAAATTTTGTTTCTCTGCATTGACTGGTGTATCGTATTTAAAAGTGAATATTATAACTAAGAAAAATCACTTTCGTATGGCAACGTGGAATAGGGCGTTCAAAATGATGAAAACTTTAACGAGTCTATGACAATGAAAAATAAAAATTTCATCGTTTGTCTTTGTAGTTGATGATGTGGTGGTGTCATAGTCTATTTATAAGAGTCATAGATGCAAGCTTCCTATGCTGCCCTAAAACCGTCAAAGTGGGCCCATAGAGAACAGGACACACATTTTTTCTACACATATTTCCTCTTCTATCTTACTAAACTTTCCATCTTGAAGAGATATTCTAGCCCAATTGAGAAAATACTCATAGCATTCCATATTACCCGACACACCATGTGTGAAAAAATAGCGTTCCATCAAGACGGAGAGAATCGCTAGCTAAAAACGAACACATCACAATAAAATACAGCACTTTTGATGTACGTTGTGTTTCAAATTATTGGCCACATTTACAATAATTAATAGACACTTTTGAAAACTTGCCTGAGTAAATTTTTGGAAGTGGAAAAACAAATACTCTTCTATAGCAGCCGTGGTGATGGTGACAACCGAGCGACACTGACTCTATACAGTGGAACCTCCACTAACGGACACCTCTTATGAATATCCTCCTATAAATCCTCCTCGGTAAAAACAACTAATCGGTTTAACGAAGATAAGAATGGTTATAAATTTTTCCATATTTATCATACTTTCCAACTTTGTTTGGGAATTATGCATAATCACCGGTAAAAGTGATGAACGTAGTCAAATTCAATCAAATTTTCTTTAGCGAGACGATTGATGATTATACATCATCACCAGTGTATTCCTTTCACACGCACTCAGTAACATATACATTTTACATAAATTTTAATATTAAAATGTATAGAGACTCGGTGCGACAGTAGCCAAGCGTCGTGTAAACGTGAAAGTCGTATAAACGAGGTTCCGCTCTATACCGTACCTTCCGTTAGCGGGCACTCCCCAATAAGCGGACACAAATTTTTGGTCCCACGTGTGTCCGTTATCGAGAGGTTCTACTGTACCATCATGGGGGGCATTTTGAAGTTGTTTATCACTGTACCCCTCGGAACTCATACCCGAAGGCCGAGAAAACCTGGTATATATTCCATATCACCCGAATGTACTACATATTTTAAATAAAAAGCACATGTTACTTACATTACGAACCTTTGCGTATATTTTGAATAAACGGATGCTGGACGAAATGAAAATATTCAGTTGTGTATTTCTCTTATTGACCATGCCGAAATCAGAACTCAAATAAACGAGATAAAATGCCAAAAAAAAAAAAGGCACGTGGTGGAAATAGACAACAACAAACAGACTTACCTGTTGCTGGATATTTGCTGTAGCTCGACGAGAGAACCGGCGTCTTCGTAAACGTTGGTGTTTTGACCGGTGCCCGCTTCGAACATACTCCTAGCTTACCTTCCCACTGAGGAATGAAGTGAAGCTCAATTACCACAAGTAACGGGACACTCTCGAGAGGAAAGAAAAAAACGAAACCAAAGAAAAAGAAAATAATAAGAAGACGAGCCTCTTTAGGAGACAGAGAGGTAAAGAAGAGATTACAACTTAAGTTTTTTTTTTCTTATTACGGTAAGAGAAGATGCCACACGATGTCCTCGATTCGGAAGCGAATCGGGATCGGCGATCTCTATGAAGCGAGTACCTAATGCCCATTGGCCACCGCAACGCATCGGCCTTCCTGGGCGGTGCATTGCGTTACGTTACGGGCCGGACAGTTACAACAAATAATAATAATAATAATAATGGAAAAGAAAATACAGTAATAATTTTTTCTCTCTCTCTCTCGAGATATTTACTTTCTAATGCCTTCCGGGAGATTTTCTATTATTTCGGATTATTCGAAATGCTTCGAGGAATACGCCTTGTCGATGTTTTTTAAGTAGCGCAGTAATACCAATTAATATACGTTGATTCAACTAAATTCAATTCGCCGACAGTATCCCCGGCAAATCGCCTACGGACAATTTACTGCCGAATCTCTCTCGGGGCAGGGGGGGGGGGGATATAATGCAGGGTCTCTATTACATATAAAAAAATTTACAAAAGAGCAAAACGAAAGAGAATATATACATATAAAGAAATACAAATACGAAGGGCACAACAGACAAATTGCCAACAAGGTGGATGAAAATATTATGCCCATGAAAAATATGGATGTCAAATATTACCAAAACATCCAATATACAAGCATATATCACCAAAAAATAATAATATATAATACATTGCCCATAAAAAAGATTATGGTTGTCTTATTTAAGTATGGATGGCTTTTCGATTTATCCCACTACGCCTGCCTGTCGTATTTCTTTTTAACCGCAACAATTGTGTTAGAGTTCATAACCCCGGGAGATAAACTATTCCGTTTATTCACAACCCTATTAGAGAAAAAACTCCCTGCGACACCACAACCTAGAATTGTCCCTTATACTATCGATACTGGTGTCCCCTTGTCGAAGCAATTGATTGACGGTGTATTATTAATAACTCATGGTTCATCCTATCCATTGAAAATTTGAAACACTTTAATCATATCTCCCCCCCCCCCTCCCGACACCTTCGTTCCTCCAACGTAAACATATTCAAGAAATTAAGTCTTTCTTCATAGCTCAAATCTCGTGTACCAACAAGAGCACGAGTAGCTCTTCTCTGCACCTCTTCAACCAAGTCTATGTCCCTCTGTAGGTATGGTCTCCAAAACCTTACGGCATACTCCACTGCAGAACGAACTAAGCTTCGGAAAAGCGGAAAAATGACTTTAGGAGAACGCTATATGCAATATGCTGTACATATATGAACGCTATACGTAAATATGTTACGGTAAATGTCATAAATCGATTATATAACCGGTATAATAACCGGTTATTATGCATACTTACTAATCCTCTTGAAAAGTTTGATAAATTTGTCACTTTTATCGGAGATTACGCATAGTTCCCAAGCGTTGTTGGTAAATTTGATCACTACTTGAAATTTATCAATTTTATCTGTGATTATGCATAATACCCTAGTGTAATTGGTGAATTCGATAAATACGAAAAAATTCCAAATGAGTCTAGAATGCGTGATGAATACAGCCGGAACCCCCGATATAATGATAACAAATTTTACGACCGTACCCTGATATAATAATCCGATTTGATGATTACTTACATGTATAAGCTATCATGTATAGTATATCAAATGGTACGATTTACCATGTTTACCAACGACGCGACGCTTGGGTACTATTCACAATCGCCGCTAAAAGTGATTAATTTAAGGAAATTTATCAAATTTACCAAAATACTCGACGATTACGCATAATAACTGGATTTATCACATTTACCGTGACAAACGCACATTATACTGACTAGTTAATTAATTCTCCTTGCCGCATTTCACTGTAAAGTTATATATATAATAAAAAATTTAATATATAATACACTACCCGTAAATAGTGGTGGACTACCCGGGTAGACTTGATGATTCGATTCTAACTGAATGAAAAAAAAATATTCAGTTGTTATAAAATTACTAATATCCATATGGACTCAAATAAAAATTGTACCTTCGTACATAGGTTCACCATACCTCATTAAGGAAAATGCGGGAAATTGCGATCCTAAATACGGGATATCACTGATTTTAGCCAATAGATGTGATTTATGACAAATTTGCTAATTACGGTAAAAATGAATGATAGGGTGGAAACATAAACGGCTGCTACAAATCGCAGTAAAGAAAAATGTATTCACATAAAAAAAACCATTCAAATGAAATTTGAATGGTTTTAATAGATTCTTAAATAGATCATCATATTTCATTGCGAAAAGGCGGGAACTGGGATTTTTAATACTGTAATAATACGGGACGTCACCAATCGTCATCAAAAACGTTGCCGTAAGTCCGCAAAAATCTTAATTGCAGTTAAAATCACTGAAAAATTGAGGAAAAACGTTGAACCTGACAAAGTCATAAGATGAATATTTGTATTTATAGCCATAATTATCATGGTAATTGCAAAAACACTGTTTATTCACGATTTTAGAAAACATTACAAATTTAAATAAGCATCGTTGAAAAAACTGCACAACTGTATAAAACGATTCGAAACAGCTGAAAATACTAGAATGCCCCGTAATACGGGACACGAAGGGTTCGTCGAATTGTTGCAGATATTTTGCTGGTCCTTGGGTTTAGAAAGGTTGAAAAATGCTGATATACACACAAAGTACTATTACGCTGTAGGGGGGACCAACGATAACCGCGTAAGTCGGAGTACAATTTTACATACAAAGATATACAAAAATTAGTTAATTGAGACCGAAATTAAGGAAAATCATCTATTTTTTTGGTAAAAATTATAGTTAAAACAACTTTCACAAGTGAAAGAAAACAACTGCAAGACATTAAGTTTCACTCGTAAGTTGAAATTAACTCGAAGTTGCAGACCCGGTGAATTATTATTGATAAGCATCGCATAAACGATTTGTTTCAGGGCTGACAATAACATTGGACTTGACCAGTCTACAAAAATGGGAGATACCACAACAAGCCTTGCAATAACGTGTCTAAATAATTACGGCCAAGTTCTCGTCTTTAACAACTTCCCCAGCTTATACTGTAGCCTATCAAAAAACAGCGTTGTTCAGTACATATACTGTGTTTTGATCGACCAAACAATTCTTACTTGATTACAACCTAATCATCACTGGCAATTCAGCAACTATTTTGTGATTACGCTTGAATTCGTGCGACAGTCTATAAACAAATCACGAATTTCGGTCTAAAGACAGTCGTAAAAAAATCGCAAGATGGTGTATCGACTTTGTTACGCGCGTCCTCACCTACAAAATATTGCTCATTTTTCCACCCAAGATGATAAACCATGGAACTGGAATTTTTGTCTGTTTGAAGTTGCGTAACAAGTGATTTGTCTCGCGATTGCAGAACAATGTCTATAAGTGTGTCCACATCAAGTATTTGACATCAGGGTTTTAAGAATTTTTTTCTTAAATTCTACAAAGATTTCTCTCGCAGCATTTTTGCCATCATTTTTCAATTCAATACATACATTTATATCACTGCTTAATGTAATGCAGGCACTCTTTATATATATCGAATTGTGAACTAAGGTTCACCTCTCGTTTAAACATATCTTATTCCTCCGCAACCGATGCAACAGTTTCAATTAAAAGGTTTGCGACAAAATATTTGCAACCGGAGATAAATGACTTTGAATCATTGAATCGAAGGGTTGTTATTAATCGATATTTGTTGTTTTTTGTGGAAACTATTCCCATTTTTTTCTACTCGCATCGTTCCGCAATCTATAAATCTTTGAAAAAAGTATTTTTTTTAAAAATTAGTTTTTGAAATATTTATTTTTCTGTCACTGATGTCACTCTCCGCTATCCATACAAAGGTTTTTAACAACTGGCTGATGCAATCACGCATCTTCGGATAAGTCGCCATCTGGTGGCATTGTCAGCAACTGTGAGCTTTGGCCTGAGTTAGGTCAGACCGTCCATGTACGGTCCCGTTCAGTGCACACGAGCTCCAAGGAAAGATTATGATAATCGTTTCCTCTGTAGTTTATTGGTCTATGGCGTTCCCCCGGAAAGTGAAAGGACGTGGTTTCGATTCCCCCCAGGGGCACAGGTGAAGTTTCCTAAATATATCTTCGCATCAGCCAGCTGTTAAAAACCTTTGTATGGATAGCGGAGAGTGGCATCATCCTCGAAAAAATAGTCTTGTTTTAGAATAGAGAAAAAAATTGGAACGATTGAACATTTTGCAATAAATTATGTGGAAAGAAAAACAGAGTTATCACGTGTTACCAATACTCGCCATACGTACTATTCGACGAAACGGGTTGTATGGTTACCGTAACTTGAAAACGGGTCTTTTTTCGGGTATACATATCATTCGGTTATTGTTATCAGAAACGCCCAGTCCCGATGTGATCTTATTAAGCGGCGTGAACTGTAGTTTCCAGATATTGTGAAACAGAAATAGTTGAAGATACGGACCACAACTGCAATCCGTTTGGTACATGTACCAACACCATCTATAGCAGAAGGCCTCCGCGCGAAGCTCGTGACGTCACTGAAGAGGGTCATCTCACCAATAGCCATTCGATACAGCAGGCCGACGCATGCGCCATCTATACCCTTTTTTGTAGTTTATCCAATGGCTATAGGTGAGATGACTTTCTTCAGTGACGTCACGGATTTTGCGGGAAGGCCTTCTGCTATAGATGGTGGTGGATGTACTCGTAAAGTTTGTGTCCCGCTACTGAGGGAACTTACATAGGAAATAACGTGTGTGTCCCGTGGTTAGTCCGTCTTGAAACTTTTTTTAAGAGAAAATTGTCACGGGAAGCACTTTTCTTGATATTTTAAGTCTTTGGTGGATGTCACAGTTGCAGGAAGTTGATCTCTATTTTCCGAATGGAATGAAACTGCCATTGTAAAAAAGTTACACATTCCATTTTGCACCATTCAAGAATGCAAAATGCCTTCTCTATTGCAGACACTGTTATTTTAACTGACTAGTCAGGTGACATGCGTGCTATCTCCTGCGTCACTTCTATAAGCGCGGGACACAAACTTTATGAATATATCTTAATAATTGATTGCAGTTGTATTCCTAGTCTTTAACTGTTACTGTTTTACACCATCTGAAAACTGTATACGTACTTAGTTACGAATCACCCTGTATATTCAATTCAATTCACCGACAATAGCCCCGCAAAATCGTCTAGGGACAATTTACTGCCGACCCTGCATATACAGACTGTCTACAAATAATTGGAGTAGTTGCGTGATTTTTTTTTCTAATAACGCTGTTAATTGAAGTCGATAACTATTCGTAAAAGCGTTCAAATTTATGATACACTAGCTATAATACCCGGGTAGCTGACCGGGTTTTCTTCAATTGCTGAGAGGATTGAAACAGTGACAAACCATTATAAAGGCATATACATGTCTGAAACGCATTGGGAACCACGGTAGCCAAAGTAAATTCCGAAAGTGATTGTTTAGGTCGAGAAACCATTGTTGCCCGACAGATTTTCGTTTATTTCGGGCATTTACCCAGCTCTGACGACTTTTTAAAGTAGCCTATGTTTCAAGTCGGGTTCCGTTTGGTATATATGCAAAATTTAGCAACGAAAGATCTAAAATTGCAAATTTGTATATAGATAACACACACACAGACAGAAAATCAATTTTATGTATATAGATTTATGTCAGAAATTAACAATGTTTGTGTATAGTTTTTGTTTGTTAGATCGGCTTTTAAACGGATGATTTGGAAGAGGTGCGAGAATTTAGAAGTCGAGTAGAGAGAAGTTGGTTACGCCTAATGATGTCATTTCAGTTACAATAATTTTGTAGACCAGTAGTTCTCAAAGTGAACGTCACGTCGAGCTAACGATATTGTTGCGTAGCAGTTCCGCGCCTTCGAATGGACCTTTTCTGAAATACTCTGGAGAGTTTCCGAAAAACGATAACTAGGCGGAGGAAGCCGCGGGTGGCAAAGTTTCAGAAACGCTGCTGTAGTGGACGAACATCAGACTGTTTGGCTCTGGTTTGGAGGATGAACCATTCGCATCGTTCGGCGGGCACATTGAAGCTAAATGATGGGATCGTGATTATGACGGCCGATTTTCATCCATAGTTCGTGACTACGACGGCCGCTACGAGACTGCGTGGTCGCGGTAAAGAGTATTAGGGTTCGATGGAGTCTTTGCAGTTGGAATGCTTCTCCTAAGATGCGGGAACTCGGTGGTGAACAAGCCAAGTATTAGCATATGACAGCTTAGTGGTCGGTTATTTTAACTTAGCTGCTCTTTCTCTTTATGAAAAAAACCACGATTGTAGCCGCACATCGATATGATCAAGATTTGGATCCAGTATTATAGAAGTGAAGAATTAACATACAGAACGTGTGGTTTTAATGAGATTGACGCCGTTCAATACTGCCAAATTAGATATTTCTGTTGTTCGAGTGATATTACTCAAATCACCTCATTTTACTATTTGGTGATAATCTCGCTTCCTCAGTCATCGGATTTTTCACGTTGTGAATTGGGCTATTTCAGATGACGCGTGCTTGAAGAATTAAACTGTTAATATTAGAGCACCATTTGATAGCAATTAGAAATGAATAACATCGACTGTTTGAGAGGATTCCAGTTTTAGGTGCGTCTACAATTCATTCATCAACATGGTCAACGTTCTTCCATCCTAAAATGGCGTGCAATAATGTACATTTTCGTAATGATATATGAATTCTACGCTAATAATATATGAATTCTACGCTGATAATATATGAATTCTACGCTAATAATATATGAATTCTACGCTGATAATATATGAATTCTACGCTGATAATATATGAATTTTACGCTAATAATAAAGTGATTATAAGATGGCCACGATCAGAAAACCAAACAACATGCCGAAATATTTTTTGTTTGTTAGAATGGTAGTAGATTTTTATAATTATCTCATTAGGTGAATTTTAAAAGATGAAATTTACTTTTTACGTTTTTGTACTGAATAGTGGAAAAATTCTGAACTGAAACGTTTCATAGCTATTTATGTGCCTAAATTTTAGAAAATATACCACATATCTTTTGAAAAATTAAAAGTCATTCTTTTACGTATTGTGCAAGTCTCTATTTTTAAAGCTTCAAAATCGAGAATTGCACAAATTGAACATACTTATCAGAACCAAACCGTGGACGTGAGGAGAATTTTTTCCTGTTGAGGGAAACCATCGAGGAAGTCAGACGGTTATTCAAGTGTTCAGTTATAATTAATTAGAAATAATGAGTATGGTTAGCCAGAATAACGTCTGAGAAAACACGAAAAAAAGCATTGTGTATGTGTGTTCGTAGTTGAAGGTTAATGTGAAACTATTGCCAAAAAAACATGGAAACGATTGCAGGACAAGATAAGTTACCGCACAAGAGAAAAAAATTTTTTTTTATGTATTCTAGCCAATTCTAGAAACCACCGTGCAAGTGTGAATGAAAAGTGTACGGCATCACATATTCGGATGGAAAATATATTGTTCTTTACACAACAAACCTATGCAATATGAAGCGTTTCGTGGAGTCTGTAAAATTTGTGATAGGTTTTTTTTCTTGCTTTTCATCCAACGGATAAGGAAAGGATTTTTCCTTTTGCTAAAGCAATAACAAAAACATGTCGAGTTTTCGGTCAAAAAACAGAAACTGCTCGACGAAATATGAATGTTTTTTTTTGTACGTAAAAAATAAAATGTTGGCATTGATAAGGTACACTTGAATGATTGGTGGCTCATGAAAATTCATTTTAGTATTATAAGATCCGTTCGTATGAAGCTTCTTTTCATTTTTTTTAAGTGTAAGACTAACAGCCTGTCGAATTTTCTTTTCCTGTCCATAGTTCATGGACAAGGAATGATCAGTATTTGACAGTTTATGAATTAATCATCATATGATTATATTTAACCTATCCGAAGAATACATTGAACATAATTAGTTTCTGCTGATAATTACAATCATATTGGAATCGTTTTAGAAATTAACAACGCGTAATCATATTGTTGGTGAGAAAGATGCTTCCGGAATAAATGTTACTGACTGTTGTTGAACATTTTTTCAACATTTGTGTTACTTGGTTCCATAAAAAAATATTCGGTAAAACAAAATAAATGTCAATATTGAGTGAATTGATGAAAATACTACAGTTCCGATAAAAATTTCGTAAAAACTCTATGAAGGTTCTATTGTCTTTTTTTTTGAATGTACTAATAACTAACTTTGGGAGGATTATCCACAGAGAGATCAAGTATCTCTTTTTGTTTGTTAATTTTTTTTTTTTTTGCCCATACTGGAGTTGCACATAACTCCGATCTATCACATATAGGCCAATTTCTACTGCCTCACCTGCGTAGGTCTTAGTTGCGCCAAAATTGGTGGCATAGTAGAAAGACTTAGACTTGTGCGCCAATATGAATGTGTGTAATATGTATTCAGTTAATTCTTTCATACAACTTAACAATAATCTGTGTAATGTTGCATGAAATAACGCATTTGCGCTCTCAAATTAAATACCTCGGTGCCATTATATCGACAGACCTATGCGGGAATCTACATGTTGATTACATTCACCAGAAATGTCTCCAAAAACTTTTCTATCGTCGCTGCAACCTTGAGCACTCCACTCGGGATGTCCGATTACTCTGCCGCCAAACTTACATTTCTCCCGTACTTTCATATACGGCTGAAATCTGGGATATCTGCACCTCCAATATTGGCAAATTCGAATCAACCCAAAACAAAGTCACACGCTTCATTCACGACTGCTGGTCCTCTTTAGTTTCAGTTTCCGAACTTAAATCTCTATCCTCTCACTACTTTCCGACGTATTTCGCGATTATAAAGATATACGGTAATACCCCTCTTAACGGACAACCCTCAGATTTGGTCACCCCTCTTTCACGACCAAATGACGATTTCCCCTTGTATAACAAAATTAATTATGCATTTCAAATCCCTGATTAACAGTCACTCTTCTTTTACGGACGAATTTTGTTGTCCCGCCGGTGACCGCAAAAGAGAGGTTTTACTGTATTATTATTGTTACTGTAAAGCATATGTATATATATATATATATATATATATATATATATATATATATGTATGCTTATATATATATATATTGAATGGAACATTCTTTCACAATCACTAAATGTGCATGCATGTTAAACGATATATATATCACATCCAAACGCATTCTCTTGTACATGCCTCTTTGGCCAACACAACATTGCATAAATAAATAAAATTATCTCACATTACACGATTTTACTAATCTCGTTAAATATAGTAAAATCTCTCTATTGGAAAAAAGAGTCTCTCGTAAAAGAGGGGTGACCGTTAATCAAAGGTTTGAAATGCATACTTTAATTATACAAGTAAAAGAAGGTTGACCGCATCTGAGGGTTGTCCGTTAAGAGGGGTTCTACTGTAGTTGCCGTTTGATTATGATTTCCAGAATTTTTGAAGGTTTGCCGGTCAAACTAACTTGATGGTAGTTAAAACGAGTCCCGCGTACGTGTTTACTACCTTTCATAAAAACAAGGTACCACGTCGGCTAGTTTCCAATCACCCGTTATATCCGAAACAAATCTTCTTCTAAGAAACTGAGTAAATGGTTCATTCGAAACATATTTCATAAGAACGTTTGAATTATTAGGTACCACAACTTTCTAACGTAAGTACCATCAACTATTATAAGACAAAGAAGACGAGGCCAATGTCACTTGATGGTCAAATGGCAAGCACATAATTTGGAACTCTTCTATCGAGCAAATGCGAAACGAATATACTTGGAAAAAACAAATACGCAAACGTTTTTTTCTGAAAAGATCAAAGTATGACCATCAACAATCATAATTTCTAAGTGTTTTCAACAAATTTCAGATACTTTCAACTTTAACCTCATTACTAAAAGTTCCCTCTAAACCCAACACGAGCAACAACACAAGTTTACTCAACAATGAAAAATTAGCATCGAAATGTTATTTTTTTTCTCTTTCATAATATTTATATACTAACAGTGTTAAAAACGACGAATTTGCGTGAAAAAAAATATAATTTCAACAAATCCCTTTGAACAGTAAAGTATTGTGATGCGAAAACAATAAAAAATAATGCACATAAATACAATTAGATTTGTATTTAGGTCGCAATGTCCCATAATCTCTCACACTTAAAAAGCAACCAATGTCCTTTTTTTTAACGCAAGTTGTTTACCACTTACCTGCGGGATATAATTACACTATTTTATTTTCGGTCAGTAAAAATGGTCATAGAATGACGGTCTGTTAAAATTAACACACACACTCAAACGAGAGAATAGCCATTTTTATTTTTTTGAAGAAACAAGAATAAGACTGGATCTAAGAAAACTACTAAATTCTCAAAAGAGGGAAACACAAAAGCCTAAAAAAATTAAAAATCTATTCCGAGCCAATTCGAAGAATACGGTGGAACCTCGTTTATACGTCACTCAGTTATGCGACTTTCACATTTATACGACGTTTGGCTGCGGTCGCAATTGGTTCCTGTACATTTTAATGTTAAAATGTATTCGACTCAAAAAAAAAAAACAAAAAAAAAAAACCTCAATTATTCTACGTTTTCACTTCTACTCGAATTCTGAATCTTTTAAAGAAACGTCATTTATATCCATTAAATGCTCACAATTTTTGTATGCATTGAAAATGTGTTCAGTTCTTACATAGTGTCATCGCAAAACGCATAAATTTTAGGGTGACTGCTGGCGTATACGAAAATAACCAGTGATCTGGCTGATCGTCATTTAGAGTGGACACTAAAGTGATTTATTTATTTCTTGTTTTTGAGTATATGCAGATGCGGCGAGCTCCAAAGAAACGGTTTAAATTGTTTTGACGGCCATGTCACCGTCAGAATTTTTTTCTCCCAATGTTTGCAGCGTTATCTGTCTTACCCTAGAGGGTGAGAATGTCCATCCCCACACACACATACGCACACACTAAGCATTTGGAGGGTACAGGTATACCGATAAGAGACATATACGGTACACACACACATACACACAGTAGGTTCTTCCGATCAATTTTTGCAGAATTTTCTTTGGTTGCGGTGATTTGTTATTAACAGGGTCAAATCTGCCGCTCGTAATACCGAGAAAACGAAAAGCGGTTTCTCTAAAAAAAAATGGAAATTTCGGGAGAATTCTACAAGATTTTTAAATTAATGACGAAAGTTGATCTTGAAAAATGGTTGAATGTGCCTGTGCCAACATTGAAAACGATTATAAAACAGAAAAACAAAATCAAAGAACTAGCTGCTGGTTGCAAATCATCTGCCATCTAAAATGAGGTCCAAGATGAGAAATTTTAACGTCTCGAAAAGATTTTGTTGCAATTTTTTACCCAATGTCGTGTCCCAATGGTAATGTTCTGCTAAATTTCATTTCCTATCCGACTATGTTGAAAACGTGATTTTGGCAGAAAATATCAATTTTTATTTTTTTTCATTTTTTTATGAAAGCCCTACTCTTTGTGATTCTAAAACAGGCCTTGTTTTGTTTATATGATGCTCAGAACCGAAGTTACGTCCACTTAGCGTTGCGTTTTTACATACAAGTAATCCAAGAATCAAAACTTTAAACGCATTCAACGAAGAATGCTATTTTAGTTGATTTTGAAACATAATTTATAAAAATCTATTCGTTGTACCATTATGAGATTTTAGTATGATATTTTACTATATATTATTGAGCTTATGAACTAAAATCCAAGGTCTATAACATATATTTGTCTAATTACAGTGTTTTATAGATGAAATTTAGAATGAAATTTCAAAAATTCACACGTACATTAACAGATTTGAGTGTAACTTATGAATCATATCATACAATCTTTTAATTTTTAGTTCGTTACCTGAACCATTACTGGCTTAATGTGCTGTAAAAATAACAAAAAATTCCATTCATACAATTTTTCGCAATCGCGTTTGGAGTATCACATGAATTTTGCTCAGAATTTGACATAAAAACGACTTTTTCATTGAAAATTACAGATGGTTCAAAATTTATTGTTGTTTTCATCATTTTGGGACACTTGTTATCAAAGTTCTCTCCAGTACAATTTTAAAGAAAAGTGACAAGAAAGGTAGTCGGATGACTCTTAAGAGTGATTTAAAATGCGATTTAGGTTCGGGCATGGATGTCTACTAACCTAACACTAACAAATTCCCTGGACGGATCATGCTGATCCCTTGGGAATACGTGAACATCACGTTATTTATTTATTTTTCCCCCTTAGGTATGATTGAAATGATATTTTTATAACACAATTGGAGATGCAATAAACATATTGAATTTTATAATATTTCTTATGTCTGTTGGGGGAGTCATTTTTTATAAAAAGTCTCAGTTATTCAACCTGCCCATTTATACGACGTTTCACCTCGGCCTCTTGAACGTCGTATAAACGAGGTTCCGCTGTATTTGGACAATGACAAGATTCCATAGGAAAAACGCCAAGAAGCTTAACTTCCGTTTGACAAGATAATGGCCCCAGGAATCTTGGCTAAGAAAAGGAAGCGTCGAGTCAAATGCGTTATGTTTCCTATAATTATCTTATTTTTGTTTTCGATTCTTACTTTTTTTGTTTCGGGTCCGTCTTTCAAATTTGATATTTTTCATATAAAAAAAAAAGGAAAAAGAAACATTTTTTTGTTTTCTTGTTATATCAATGTATATTATGGGAAATAAAAGCTTGAAAGATATGGAAAAGAAACTGAAATGTCCAGACGAATCTCTCCACGTTTTTCTTTTCCCAGCTGAAACATATTAACCCATAAAAAGAATAATTTTGTTTTTTGTTGTTGTTTGGTAATGTCCGGTTTTATGAGTAATCTTCACCTGATATAATCGGACAGTAGCTTTTTCTCATTATTATCAGAGCAATGAACTATGGCGCGTGCTAACTTTGTTTTGGTGGACGCTGTGGAGATCTAAATTGAGGCGTTTCGGACGGTAGAAGAAATTGAATTTTGTTTTGTTTTATCTGCGTGGTCACTTATAATGATCATTTCTCTTTTCATTATCATCCGGTGTACGAAAGCAACAAAAATTTTTCTGTTGATTCTGGAATCAATATAAAATATGAGAAATGATAGCGAAAGTTCAGCAGTGGTTACATACGCTGATAGTGGCACCCACGTGAAGTGATACACTTTCATCCCTCGCTTCACACAATTAATTGGTTCCGCATAATATATACATAGTTACTCTACGAAATCGTGTAAAGTGAGTTGAATTTAACATGGAAAACTTAGGGATGGGGGGAAGGGGTTGGTTTTATCCAGAGGGATTGAAAAATTGAACCTAACAGCAGAGGAACTTTTTTTAATGAATTGATTATTCAAACTTATATGAATAAATCCCATATATTTAGCCAATATTAATGAATTAAATTAATAATTTTCTGTCTTCACTACTTCTGATTGATTCTAGTTAGTGTGAATGTTTTCTTTCCCATTTCAGCCTATCTTTCAGCCTATTATGATAGGCTGATAACTATTTTTTTTAATGAAACAGTAGAGATTCTCGACTGACGAGCTGCCTTTTTTTTTTCGTCTTCTTATAAATCCTTTAGTAGCAAAGAAAGAGAATTTTGAATATTTCTCTCAAATATGACAATTCTGTGTTTCACTAAAATCGCTACTTTTGATTGAATTTCTCATGGTATTGTCAATGCGTTACAAAACGTTGTTCATTTCACAGATCTGGTGAGTTGTATCTGAGAATTTCGCTCGTATTTGTCTCAGCTACATCATTCAATCCAACGTATGTCGTCATCAAAGGATTTAACTATGTTATCTATCTATATATATCTTCGATATGCAAGCCCATTTTCAGGATTAAAGTTAAACTCGAAGCTGATTTTTACAGGTTGGAATTCCTAAAATTAACTTTTAAAAATCGCGTTATAGCGAAATCGCGTAAAGTGAGGATATCCTGTACAAATAAAACTTTTTTACACGCTCCGGATCAAAAAATGTCAATCGGAAAAAAATCGTGTTTTTTTATTGTACTGAAAGAGAAATTCAATAAGTACTCGCTGAGATAAAGATTACTGAAACACTTGATATTCGTCATTTTTACGTATTAATATAGCTAAGTCTAGCATTTTCATAACTTCGGAAAGACATCAAAAGTAGCAGATGCAGAAATCAAGAATTTCAATCGCCAATATCTTAGCGAATGTTTTCTATGTGAATTTCTTTAATATTGAGATTTTTCCCCTCCAATATAAATTTACGGAGGCACCTCTATTACAGCTGAATATCACTTTTTTTTTATTCTAATACAGTAAAAGCTCTCTTTTGCAGTCAAAGGCGGGAAAAAAAATTCGTCCACAAAAGAGGGGTGATCGCATTTGAGGGGTTTCCGTTAAGAAGGAATTTACTGTAAATTTGTATATTTTACTTTAATTTTGTTATTAACCACAGAATTTTTATTTCTTTCGGGCACTCTTCGTGAAAATTTTAAACACACTATGCACTGCTATCTCTAAGACGGAGTTCGACAACTATATAGACACCCATTTCTTACCACTCCGTATAAATCTCCATTTATCTTCATTTATCGTAATTTTTATCACATCACGGTGATTTTGTACATGACCGATTTAATAGTGAGTGAAAATTTTTAGAGCCGAATCTGAATGACAATGTTTTCTATGCTTTTCACCGGAACATGAGCCACGACATGTCGAACCGCAGATTTATGCTTGGCCAGGCGATCGTTCGGACGTATTATTTTAGAATCGTCGCGTAAATTTCAAAGCAAGACTTTTTGATGATGCGTAAAAATCTATGGAAGATACGAGAGAGCTTTAAAGGATTACGTTTAAATGCCAGTATGCCTGTTCGTCAATGATAGGAGAGAAATATTTGTCACACCATTCTTACTTGATAGATTCAGATATGTCATGAAACCAAGACATGCAGTTTGAAACGGATTCCTAATTGCCTAAGCCAGGGGTCTTCAACCACTGACACAACTCGGGTCACATTTGATGTTTTACTTCTGCCCGCGGGCCACTATACTAGATTACATACCTGTTATCAAAGAGCACGGCGGACCATGCGTTGAAGACCTACGCAAAGACATCATACCTGAACAATATAATAACGCAGTCCATCACAGATAGAGATTGATGGACTGGGGTTAGGAGATTTTTAACTGAAGTTGTGGTCCAGACAAAGCCGTGAGAGCCTACAATCTTTTATGCATAGACTAACCTCACAGGGGTGATGTGGTTCTTGGCGGTACTTGGATTACACAAGAGTTTGGGCAACCAAATTCATCTATTTAACTACTTTCCACTCTCATAGATTTAAATGTATGGTTGGAGCCTCTGCTGTTTCGTCTTCTTATGCATCATCGATGTATATTTTAATACCCTCTTCCAATAAATTTTGTAAAGGGCTGATCCCGCCAATAATTTCCGGGAAACAAAATGCAATACATCTTCCTTCTCCTGCATACGCTTTTGTATTGTGTCCCGTATATACGGGACGTACAGCAACTTTCAGTCTCCCCCCCCCCCGATGTTTTCTTCATGTCGGCGCCTCTGTACGGTAAGCAGATGTTTTATCGAATGTTGCTATTACGATTCTTTGAAATTATTTTTTTGAGTTTAAGAATATAAACTATGTCTAAAAAAAATTCTGTGGTTATTGAATAAAAGCTGAAATTAGAACGTCGCTGTCTGAATAAACCAAATTACAGGGTGATTCTTATAGAACCGGCCCCATGATTATGCTAATAATTCCGCATTGGATGCATGTAATATCTCAACATTGAAATATATTTAATTTATGGGTTTTAGAGTCTAATCGAGAAATAATTTTCAGATGGCGAATCTTTTGTGTAACACGTCAAAAGGCCTCAAAAAAGCGAAGATTCGTTCGTATCACATTTCTGTTGCGATCATTCAATCACCAAACGGAACGTACAATGCAACACATCAAGGATAAATTGGAACATCGAATTAAGGCGACCGTATGAGGATTTACTTCATTACTTTATGCATCGAATGTGGCCACGTGCCTTCGAGAAAGCGTCTCCTACTTTAAATAATTGCTCTGATCCCAACTAATGCCACTCGAACGTACAATCCAAGGTTTTATATATCAAATACATAATTAAAAATATGGTATTTTTCATAATGCACGTCATTTTGTGGGGCTGGTTCTATATGAATGACCCTGTGTGTGTGTGTGTGTGTGTGTGTGTGTGTGTGTGTTCTAGTAAAGTATAGCGAAAATTTTCAAATTTCAATGAAAAATAAGTCGAGAAATCCTACCCGAAAGATAATTCACTACGCTTGTTTTCAAGTTTGCATCCACAATATTATTGCAAATGGTTATGTTTACACACGGTTGTACGGGAGTGACCTCTCCCCACCGGAGACTGGTGTTGGTTAATGGAAAATACAGGGTGTCTCCTCCCCCTCAATTTTCCGTCGTTAAAGTCGCAACACTATTATATTGAAAGAAACTTCAAAACTTTCGGGTGGGGATTGTTTTTTGTTGGAAGTGTACGGAAAACAAACGATTGTACATACAGTTACGAATAAGAATAGAGCTTGTTATCGTGACGCATTACATAAAACGGTTCAGCCTGTCATCACAATAACAATGTTTTTCCCAATTACTGTATTATGGTTTTCATGAGAAACCGAATATTAAAGACTAAGCCGAAGAAAAACTCGGATTATCCATGAGAATATCGATTAGATTTAGTGTAGAATAATCGAACAAATTATATCATTTTATTCATAACAGAATTTCATGTGATAGTTGAACACATTTTAGATGTGTCATTTCAATACAATACAAAAAATATAATAGGTATATACAGTAATACCCCGAAGTTACGCAATAGGTGAGACTAACGCTAAGCGCATGAGTCAAATTCACGTGAGTTGGGGTACAATTTTGTGTACAAATACAGTCCATTAAATAGAGGTTAATTGGAACCAATTATTTATGAAAAACATCAGCCTTTTCCGAAAAAGAATTGTTATCAAAATGCAGGTTGCAGGTTTTTAACTGGTCTCGAGTTAACTCGGTGTTTTTATACTCGTACGTAGCCGGCGTGATGAGTAAGCTTTTCCTTAAAAACTGGTAAAAAAAATGTGTTAATTATCACATCATAATTAAAATATTGTTCCCATCACAGCTATAATCCTGTATAGCCCACGCTTACGAAATGTGCTGAATTCGAGAACCAGCATTTTTCACAGAAAATCACTTAAATAAAGTTGTCTGACTACGTTTGAAAAGGCCATTTTGGAAGAAAATATCGATTATTTTTTTTTTTATGAAAGCCCTACTCTATGTGATCCCAAAACAGGCCTTGTTTAGGTTTATATGATTCTCAGAACTGAAATTTCGTCTACTTTGGTGTTGCGTTTTTACATATAAGTAATCCATGAATAAAACTTTAAACGCGTTTAATGAAGAATGCTATTTTTGACATTTTATTGAGTTTGAAACACGATTTGTAAACATAATTTCATTGCATCATTGCGAAATTTTAATATGATATTTCGATATATATTTCTAAGGTTGTGAACCAAAATCTAAGGTCTATCACATATATCTATCTAATTACAGTGCTTTATAGACGATATGTAGAATAAAATTTCAAAAAATTCGCACGTACATTTACAGATTTGAGTGTGACTTATAAGCATACGATACAATCCTTTAAATTTTGATTCATAGCCTACACCATTACTAGTTGAATGTATTGTAAAAGTAACAAAACATTCCATTCATAGAACGTTTTGCAATCGTGTTTAAAATATTACATGAACTTTGCTAAAAATTTGACATAAAAATGACTCATAGGAAATGACGTAACAGTCAGAAATTTGTTATTGTTTTCACTATTTTGGGACACTTTATATCAAAAAATATTATCTAAGTTCACTCCTGTACCATTTTATGGAAAAGTGACAAGAAAGTTAGTCAGATACCTTAAATTGGGGTAGCGTAAGTCGGGGTATGACTGTACTCGAATCTTCTACACTTTCAAGCTTTTTTTTCTTAAGTAGTTTTGAACTGAATCTGTTACAAACTCAATTCTTTCATTTAAGACTGAACTTCACATATAGAAGGTCACAAAATTCAATTTTCAAAAACTTCAAAAGATTTTTCGGATCCGATCTTAGGATAGTCTTTTAAGAAAGAAGAACTTCCTTCAAGGGAGGCGGCACTGAGATAATTGATACAAAAAATATCAAACACAAAAATGAAATTTTCTCTATGTTATAAGCTCATACGCGGTGCAGAAGGTCATCGAGTTGACGTGCCCCTGATGTCATGAAAAAGCATGACCTGACCTCAATCTGTTTGTCAGTGTATATGTTGCCCTTCAATTTTCGTTTCGTATATAACTCCTTTTTAGTTCCCTCAAATTGATTTTTTTTTTATTTTCATATATAAAAAATAATAATAATAAATAATACATTAACTTCAATAATAAAATACATTTACCTAAATTGTGGGGTGTCAATGACTTAATTATAGAATACGTTCGAAAATTTTATAAGAATCAACATTTAAATCAGCTTTTCTCAACCGCCCACTACGGTGGTGGCACATGTGGTCCGCAGGCAGATTTCATAACCCATTTCTTACCACTATTCATATCGTTGACCAAATTGTACAATTTTTATGATGAACCTGCAGAGGCTTACGCAGGATCGACTTTTGGAAGGGGCACAAAAATTTACTTGCCTAGAAATTTTGAGTTGCCACCCTTCAAAAAGCATTTAAATTAACAGAAATTGGTTAATACAGTATATATATATAAAGGGTATTTTCTTTCGAGATATTTCAATTCACAAACGCTGATTTCAGTGATGTATATTGCAAACAAAAAGTTAAATTTCTCCTGAACCATAGATAGGGTTTATTGTAGGTTCTTTTGAAAGCTGGTACAATGCAAACGGTTTTGGCAAATTTGACCGATTGAGCTAGAAGGATGTTTGTGTAATTGGCAATGAAAAATTTCGGTGACAATTGGATTTTGAACTTTGCCAATTTGTCAGTGCTTGTAGCTCGCCATTGAATCCAGATATTTCGATGAAATTGGTGTCACTTTATATGGTTTTTCTCTTTTTCCGAAATATATGATTAATTTTTTGTCTCTCTGAAACTTCATAAATTTGTATTTTCTAAGACTAGACGCACTTTTTTCCCATAATCCACCATAACTCGAAAACGGTTCGATATGGGGCAGGGTTAGTAGGGTGTCCACTTGGGCTCGTCTACACATCCTTTCATTTGGCAGAACATGTCACGTTTGCCCTGTATTATTGTTGTAATATGGATTCTAGAGTGGTGTTTATTTAGAATATATAAAATAACATGCTTGACTGATTCATTGACTGATTCATCATCGCTGAGCCGAAACCGCTGAAGCTATAAACATGACATTGTGCCAGTATTTTTATTTCATGACGTAAAGACTAACGTAATTCGGCATCTCATTTTATTATATATGTTGCGGTAAATGTGATAAATCCAGCTATTATACATAACAACCGATCTTAAAATTTGTTATTATTATATCGGGGTCCGATTATATTCTTCACAAATTCTAGACCCATTTGTAATTTTTTTCATATTTATCAAATTCATCAATTACACTAGGGTATTATGCCTAATCACAGATAAAGGCGACAAATATTTATAAAATTTACCAACTCGACACTTAGTTATTATGAATAATCGCTGGTAAAAGTGATGTTTTCAGTATTTATAAAATTTACCAACGACGCTTGGGTATTATGAATATCCACCGGTAAAAGTGATAAATTTATCAAACTTACCAAGACGATAGGTAAGTATGCATAATGACCTATTCATCACATTTACCATAACATATATATTATCTAGTTTTTGTATAATTGTTCGATATGCATCTCTCCAAGCTGCGATTCCACATGTTGCTATTGAGTATGGAGTATATCCAAGCGACTGTTATTATTAACGATCCAAGCATAAACCCATATTGAATTATTAATGAAATCTAAAAAAAATGTCATGTATAATGTTTTCCCTTCTCATTTTATAACCGTATAGCACAGTTGCCGTAATTTTTTTAATAGTATTTCTCAATATTTCTAAGGAAAAAAGGTAAATTCTCTACAAACATATGAATCCAAGTGGAAATGTTATTCAAAAACATACGGATAAGAGAAGAAAGTGCCTTTCCACCTAAAAAAAGACACAAGGAAATGCCATATGTGTATAATCTAAGAAACATTAAAGAACAAGAAAGGAAAAGTCAAGTCTGTTTGCATTTCACTGAGTTGCTGCTGAAACCTGATTAATACCCATAAGCATAAATAATGTCTGGAACAAAAGAATTTGTCCAAGTTTTTTCGTTGTCCTAATAAGCTATATATGGAAATTCGCCCAAGTTCACGACACGCTATTGTCTTAAAGAACAAGTAAAACCTTTCTTCACCTTCACTCCAGATTGCTACAACAATACCTTTTTGTTACTCACATTGCTCATATTCTTTTTTTTAGCACCCTGATTCCATCTTTGCAAGGAACGCTTTCTCTGTATGTGGTCAATAATGTTTCAGTAAAATTATAATAATGAAAGAAACATATTTGAACCACTCCCCGAATTACGAACACGTTCTTTAAGGGTGCCTCATACCTTTTAACATGGTGAAACTATACTCTAGTAGGTATCCGACTACGTTGGAAACGTCATTTTTGAAAAAAATGTCGATTTTTTATGAAAGAATAATCGAACAAATTATATCATTTATTCATAACAGAATTTCATGTGATAGTTTCGAGTGGACAAGTGAACGAGTGAGTGAATGAATGAGCGGAAACCAGCTTGTCACTAGAGCTAGCTTTCTCTCGCTCACTCACTCACTCACCAGGTAGCTCATTCTATTACTCATTCACTAGGTCGCTCCCTCTGTCACTCACTCACCAGGTTAATCACTCACAATGTCACTCAATCACTCTCTCAGTAGGCCGGTCACTCACTTACTTCCTAGATCACTCACGTACTCACTAGGTCGCTCACTTTGTCATTCACTCAGTGGGTCACTCATTCTATCATCAACTCACTAGATTGCTCACCCAGTTATACACTCAATCACCTGCTCGCTCACTCACAGACTAGGTCACTCACTCTATTGCTAGCGCTGAATAGATCGCTCATTCTATCACCAACTCACCAGGTCGCTCACTTTGTCACACACTCAATCATCAGGTCACGCACTTACTAGGTCACTTGAACCTAAGTGGTCTACCGCTTAGGCTCGCTTACCGTGACACTCACTCACTAGGTCGTCCACTCAGGGCGACCTAGTTGAGTGAGACCTCTCTCTCTATCTCTAGATCACTCACTCTGTCACACTCACTCACTTATTTAGTTTGCTCACTCACCAACACTAACCACTCTTCACTCACTCATATATAACTACTGTATCATTTACTGACTCACTCACTCTGCATTCCTCGCTCACTTACTCGTGTCGAACTGTTGTCGGTGAATTTTCTTAGCGGCGAATTTTCCTAACGGTGAATAGCATGGTGGTGAATTGTTGTCGGTGAATTTTCTGTGAATGCAGTGATTCCCAACAGAGTTATGCTTTTGACTTAGGATACCACTGAGTGCCTCGAGGTCCAACAGCGTTTTCGTGAGGTAACGTAATGTCTTGTGCATAATCTGACAATTTAGCGTTAGAAAACATCTGAATTTCTTAGTGGGGATTACAGACCGCACTGCATATATAATCTGCAGCTTTTTTTCTTGAGAGAGATATAAATATAGAGAAAAATAAATATTTTTAACTCTCTTTCATCGGCATTGATGAAATATCTCGCCTTCTAGAGAACCTGAGCAATGCTAATGGGGTTGGTGCACAATCTTGGCTTCCCATGCTTTCCTACGGGGAAAATCTCTTTCCTTTAAGGAACATTCAATAATTTTCTATCATTATTCTATTCCTATTATTCACTTTAGGCACTCAGGGTTTTTTTTAATCAAATACTATGGACATTTTTATACAATTTAACACGAGTTTTTAGGATTTTAATTGTTGGTAACTTTTCTCCCGAATTTTAACTTCAACAACATGCAACTTTTTCAAAAATCACAAAAATTTACCCATATTTTGTGCCATAAATTTTTTTTCAAATAATTATTATAAAACATCCTCGTGTTAAAGTATTTAACACCATAGCGTTGAGAGACATACAAAGTTTCAAGTCGTTTGAATGATGGTGTTCGAAAAAATGTTCTCCTAATCTAACAAAAAACTTAGTTTTGAGAAGAGACCAAATTTTTAAATGTGGAAAACATAAAATATGCCTGCCAGCAGTTTATATTAAAATACATTAAACAGATAATTGGTACAACAAAAACTCGAACACAGACGAAGAAAATTTTATAGTATTGAAAAATTCAAAAATGTGTTTTTGTAAAATTTGCATTTACCAAACCCCTTAAGACCAGATACAGTCAAATCTCGATAAGTTGAATGTGCAGCGCCCGACAAAAGACTTCGAGTTATCGGGAGTTCGACTTATCGGAAATTCCTGTTTCAGAGTGGAGAAAAAAGAAAGATTTATTAAAGAGTAATAACGCTATTTACGAATATATTAGTGAAACATGTCCGAATACTGGAGATGAAGAAATTCGAAAATTTTATAATTTTAATTATATCCAATTATTGATCAGCGTATGCCCTCAGGGGCGGGGCGCTTAATGTTTTTTGCTATATATCTAATTATTGAATGAGAATATTTAGAAATGAACTAGACGTACATAATGTATTATGGAAACGGACGCATACTTTATACTCGTATAAATGTAACGAATTATAAATAAAGTGTGCACAAGATTATTTTCTGTCAAAAAATGCAGTGATTTTTGACTGCTTATCTCTTTTTTGTCCTTCTTTCGGGAGAAAGTCATTCACAATTCTATTGCTTAATGCTAAATTATATTACTAAATTCTATAACTAAATGCTAAATTCTAAATTCGATTCCATTGCTAAATTTTATTATAAATAAATTCTATTCATTAATGCTATTAATAATTCTCTTCATTAATGCTACTAATAATTCTATTCATTAATGCTATTAATAATTCTCTTCCTTAATGCTACTAATAATTCTATTTATTAATACTAAATTCTCTCTCTCTCTCTCTCTCTCTCTCTCTATTTCATTGCTAAATTATATTTTACATTGCTAAATTCATTACTAAATTCTATTTCTAAATGCCAAGATCCATTATTAAATTCCATTGCAAAATGCTAAGATTCATTATTAAATTCTATTGCTAAATGCTAAATTCTATCACATTGCTAAAGTCTATATATATATTACTGTAGATGCTATATTTTAAATTTCTCTCATTCCCAAAAATTTCGACTTAAAGGAAGAAAACTTCGAGTTGACGAAAAATTTTAACACTAAAATAAGGGAAAAGTGCTGGAGCTGAGTGAAAACTTCGACTTAAACAGATATTCGAGTTATCGGGGGTTCGATTTATCGCAAATTGACTGTATTTCGTAAAGCTGATTTCTTAATGGGAAGACATTTCCTTATTCTCCCTCTCTTCACCTTACTTTCCACCTGCTGAAAATAGGAAAAAAGCATACAGTCGGCCCTCGGTATTCAAGGTCTCTTTCCCAGTTTTCTGGAAAACATTTTTGCGCCGATAATTCTCATATCGGAAAAAAATATAAGTTATACGTGTTAAATAAACGTATAAAAAAAATCTCTCCTAAAGGTTTGTCCTGGTGCTCCTGGAAATGCTTCTATAGGACTGTTGTTTAAATTTCTTTTAAAGTGAAAAACTTTCAAGAACAATTAGAAATAGTGGCAAAGGTTATTTGCTGCGATTTCCCGTTATTACGGCATCAATGAATCTGATGTCTGATGATCTGATCTACAGTCAAATACACTCATGTCCATAAATTAAGGATAATTCAGAATCACACGGAAATCGAAATCTAAAGTAAAAATTTCACCTGTAGAATTATCACACACATCTGCAAGAATGATATGCAAATTTCAGGTAGCGACCAGATGATGCCGATAGTACGTCACAATGACGAGAGTGTTAGAGGGGGGTATATAAGGAATGGTGGCAAAGAAGTGAAATTGTTCACAAGAGTTCTGTAAGGCGCTCAGTGCCATAAGCGAATAGTTATGACACAGAGGACGCATGTGGATGATTTTTTACGTGGTAGAATTATAGGCCGCCTGGAATGTGGGCGTACTCAGATGGAAGTATCCGAGGAACTTGGAATTGGCCAAAGTGTCATCTCTGGGCTTTGGCAACGATTCCAAGATAACGGAAATGTCAGTAGACGTTACAGTACAGGTCGCCCCCGACTTACAACGCCGAATGAAGACCAGTATTTGGCAGTAACTGCCAAAAGAAGCAGACGGAGCACAGCATCCGACCTGTCTCGTCAGCTATCTGCAGCCACGGGTACCACAGTTTCAAGGCAAACCGTGTACAGACGTTTGGGAGATATTGGTCTATATGCTCGCAGGCCTGTCAGATGTGTTCCGCTCACGGCAACTCACTGTCGGCAGCGATTAGCCTGGAGTAGAGAACATGCAATGTGGACATCGTCAAGGTGGGCTTGTGTGATGTTTTCCGACGAGTCCAGGTTTAGCTTGCAGTCTGATTCACGTCGGACTTTCATATGGAGAACGCCAGGTACCCGTTACCACCAAGACAACATCATTGAACGACACCGTTACGGTGGTGCAGTATTGCTCGTTTGGGGTGGAATTATACTGGGTTCCAGAACAGATCTGCATGTTCAAACCGGAACCATGAAAGCCCAAATTTATCGGGACATCATTCTGGAACAACATGTACGTTTGTTTAGGGGTGCCATGGACGCAGAATTTGTGTTTATGGATGACAACGCCCGTCCTCACCGAGCAAACATCGTAAACGAATGCCTTGAATCTGAGGATATAACCCGTATGGAATGGCCAGCATTCTCACCTGACTTGAATCCGATAGAGCATGTGTGGGACATGCTTGCTCGACGAGTTGCAGCCCGTCAACCACCTCCTACATGTGTACCGGAACTTGGAGAGCATTGCTTGCTGAGTGGAGTGATCTTCCCCAAGATCAGATCGATAATTTGATACTCAGCATGCCTAGGCGTTGTACGGACTGTATTTCATCGCGTGGGAGACATACAATGTATTAACCATCATACCAACCACGTAATAGTAAGTTTTTGTAAAGGAGATATTTCTTACAATTGCTCCAGGGAGAAAAAATCGTAGTTTTTATGAATGGTATCATACATACACCATCGTTTTTGTTCTTTATCTTTTGTTTAATAAATGGGCTTTATGAATAAGTGTTTGTTTCTGAACCTTTATTTGCCGGAGCTGGCATTATCCTTAATTTATGGACATGAGTGTATATCAAGAAATAAGAACTTACGATTCGATCATCCGTTGCTGTAGCGTGGTGGTTACACAGGATAGTAAGGAAAGTTTTCTAGGCCACATTTTACTCACGAATCGTTGATACTTGAACAGGGATCTTCGACGCATGGCCCGTGGGTCACATTTGGCCCTAGAAGCATTTCGTCGTGGCCCGCCGACCACTTTTCAGGAAATGGTTGAAAATATTGAAAGAGGATTAACTCTAAAATTAATGAAAGAAACAATTCCGGAATTATATAATGAAAGAAACAATTCTAGAATTGATGAAAGAAATCATTTTGGAATTAACGAAGGAAATCATTTTGGAATTAACGAAGGAAATCATTTTGGAATTAACGAAGGAAATCATTTTGGAATTAACGAAGGAAATCATTTTATAATTAGGAAATAATTAAATAAGAACTAGAAAAGGAAATAATTTTAGAATTAATGAAGGAAACAATTCTAGAATTGATGAAAGAAATAATTCTTGAATCGATCAAAAAAAAAAAAATCTGGATTTAATGAAAGAAATAATTCTGAAATAGAAGGGGAATAAAGGAAAGGATTTTAAAATAAAGGAAAAATAATTCTATAATTTATGAAACAAATAATTTATGAATTAGTCAAAAAAACTTATAAATCAACGAGAGAAATAATTTTGAAATATTTCACAATTAATAAATAAATAATTGCATAATTATTCAAAAAATATATATATTAAGATATAGTATATTGACAACTCGGAGCTTCATTGGCCCCTTCTATTGAGATGTCAATGGAAATTACATTGATATCAAATGAGGGAAAGAGACGTTCCCCGTTAGTTTATTGTGTTCTTTCCCAACTTATCCCCGATTTTGAATTCGAATATCTCAGCGGATATTGAACTTAGAAACTCAAAACTTTATGGTTGGCCTCAGAGGAGACGGAGAACAACTTTCTAACCGGGTTTTTAGGAAAAGATGACAAATAAAAATTTAGATTTTTTTTACTTTGTTGCACACTGTATTTTCACTCTCAAACTGGGACTGGGTGATTTTTGAACCTATTCTGAGCATTTTTCAAATTGAAACCGTACCTCTACGGTGAACGGTTGATGAGATGAAAGCCATATTAGGCGCTGTATATACATTACACCCTGTACATACGGGGTGATTCCCCAGGGTACACAGCCAAACTGAAAGGGCTATTCAGGCATACGATAACAATCCAAAATCCCATACGAACATAGGTGCACCAACGTCATCCGCAGCCACTACAGGGAATTGTTACGCGTCACTCACTTTTAAAGCAATCCCGAACTCAGCAAGCATAAAGTCGAAATTCTGATGACATAAATACGTTAGGGACCTCACATGCACTCCGAACACACATTCCGACATGTGCCAATTCGTTAGAAATTCCGCATGGACTGCACGCTTGTTGCAACTACTTAACCGTACATGAACCTCGTACACATTCCTCTGAGGAATTTCTAACGAATCATTACATGTCGGAATGTGTGTTCGGAGTGTACGTGCGGCCCCTAACGTATTTATGTTATCAGAATTGCTACTTTAGGCTTGCTGAATTCGGGATTGCTTTAAAAGCATGTGACGTAACATCTCCCTGTAGCGGCTCCGGATGGCGTTTGCGCACCTACGTTCCTACGTAATTTTGTATTGTTATCGTATGCCTAAATAGTCTTTTCAGTTCGGTGATGTTTTTCTGAATCACCCTGTATATATGTATTCTTTTTTTAAGATGTTCTATAAATATATTATCCCACCCACAATTTCATCTGAAATAATAATAATAAAAAAAATTATTTTTTCCGCTCGTGAAAATATGATGACTTATCCAATCGGGTCATCAGTTGTTACTCAACACTGTGTTAATCCTATTTGACTGCGTCTATGTGTGGCACGTGGTAAACAACATGTCGAGCGTCAGACATAAGTCATTAGCCAATCATAATTGGAAAGTAACGAATCGTTCATGATTCCGAAACACCGATCCGGCCACCCATTTGTCGTAATTTTCTCTCCAGTCATTGCACTAATTATCCTTCGGGCAACCTAACTGCGATTTCATCAGCGCCGGCTAATACGCTTTGCTATAAAATACCTATTAGCTGATCTCAATGAGCACGTGTTTTTGCAGCAAGAAATATGGGGAGAGATACAGACAAATATTTCCAGCTATATCTAAAAAACTCGGGGATATGATCTCCCAAACTATATTTCATATCATTGAACTCTCTATTTCAGCGTTTCTCAACCTTTCTGAATCTATGGAGCAGTAAAATGTCTGAAACAATTCGACGGACCACGAAATTACAACATGATGATATCCCGTATTTTACGGGACTGTCAGAACAACGGTCAGAAGATTTATGACTGTTCTATTTTAGACAATTTTATACTATTTTATACAGTTTTGTCCCGTTTTTTTTCTCGAAGAAGCTTATTTAAATTTGGAACGCTTATTAAACTCGCGAATGAATGTAGTTTTATAGCGATAAATCATATTTTGATACGTATGTGACTATATAACTACATTTCAATTCACAGCGATTTACAATAGTTCATTTCCTAACCATTTTTTTAATTTGACAAAAACACAAGTACAAACTGATACAAAAGACAAAAACAGACTGTATACACTAATCCTGCCCAGACACCATACCTCGATGAGATATGGTGACGCCAAGTGTATATGAAGCTGTAATTTTTCGTTGAACCCATGAGGATATTACTAGTATCAATTACGAAAATTGAACATTTTACAATTTATTTGGAAGTAAATTATCAAGTCTACCTGCGGACCACCTGTCTTCATCGAGGAACACTTCTGGTCCGCGGACCATAGGTTGAGAAACGCTCGTGTATTTGTTCATTGATTCGTTCATGCAGATATTCAGTACAAAACTCATACCTTTAATGTACAGTCAAAACATCGATATAATGTCAACTGACTTTATGAGGTGTAGATCTGGTTTAACTAGTAAACATGCGCGCGTGTGAGAAGGTACATATATAAAAATTCATATTTTCGAAATTCGTTTTACACATAGAAAAGGAAGATTGGACCAGAACTCACACCAAGATATATAGATTTTAATTGTTACAACAACAAAGAAAGCAGACTATTTATTTTAGATTGATTGCGTGATTTAATGAAAAAAATAAAGAAATTGTATACATATACAGGGTGTTCTGTTAATGGACGGACAAACTCAGAGGGTTGTTAGTAGGCATCAAGAGGAACAAAAATTGCAATGGAACATGGTGTCGCGGAGGGTGAAAATCGCGAAACATGCATGCAGGCTCTGAGTCTAGAGGAGACGAAAGGTGGATGTCAGTTGATTGCTGAATGCGTTCGTGGGTTCGTTAACCATATCTGACTTAAGCAGCGTCGCGAAACGCATGCGCTGGGGTAGGATCACGCGCTGCGGATGACGTAAATTAGTGCTATTGCGGTAGCAAGCACGTGTAGCAGTTAGATTGGACACGCGGGACCCGTTGCTTGGCCTCCACGTTCGCCGGATCTCAATCCGTGTGACTTTTTCCTATGGGGGTCACGTTAAATCACTCGTTTATGCGACGCCCGTGGACACACCGGAGGATCTCATAGCGCGGATTGTCGTCGCTGTGGCAGTCATCAAAAGCATACCTTGTATCTTCGAGCGCATCCGGAAATCGTTTTTATGTCGTTGTAGACTGTAATGACGTCAGCGGCCACCACTTCCAACAACACTTGTCATAATTAATCAAATAAATCTTTTTGTAGTGATTATTGTATTTTTTGTCGTTCCAGCGTGACGTCGAAACCTGCATGCGTTTTTCGCTATTTTCACCCTCTCAACGTGGTTTGCGACACCACGTTCCTTTGCAATTTTTGTTCCTCTTGATGTCTACTAACAACCCTCTGAGTTTGTCGGTCCATTAATAGAACACCTTGTATAGAAAACATATCTTTTTTCGTGTTTTACTTCTTCGAACATGTTCATGCATTGGAATGTTGTTTTACTACAAATTTACGTTGGTTTATCGTAGGCTCTTTCGAAAGCTGGTGCAATGGACAAGTTTTTGGTAAATTTGATTGATTTTAGCTTTCGTAGAAGGGTGTTTGCGGAATTGGCGATTGAAAGTTTTGGCTACAACTCGATTTTGAATTCGAAAATTCTTCGCCAATCTTTACTTTATAGGATTTTTCTGTTCTTTTCAAATAAGTGCTTAGTTTTTGTGTAGGCCTCAACTTCACGAATTCGGGGTTTTTTTTTTCAGACTAGACGCATTTGTCCCCATAATCGATTATTTACCATAACTCAAAAACGGTTCGAGATAGGACGGTTGGTAGGGTGTTTCATGTTCCACATGAGCTCGTCTATCACCCCCTTTTGTTTGGCAGAACAAGTCACGTTCACCCTGTATAAACTGAATCAAAATGAAAATTCTCAAATGACAGTATGTTTTTCTAAACTTATTATCCTCTCATTTGAGAATGTGTGTGTGTGTGTGACAGTATGTTTTTCTATAAACTTCTTATCCTCTCTCTCTTTACAGAGGTACACATATATTTACCTTCATTTTTAAGGGTTTTTAATTTTTTTAAATGGTTTTAATGATTCTTTTTTCCAGTTAAGACTTGAGGTATGCGTAAGGGCACCTAACTCAAATAGTCCTAGTAAAGATATCGACCCAAATTAATTAATTAATTAGTTAATTTTTTTCCAAAACATTTTTTTTCTTTTTAAGGAGCATTTTGACATGCAATAAACATAGATCAATCGAAAAAAAATTTATTGGTTAGTTTTGGCTCAGGTTTGAAGAGATTGTAGAAATCATATCTGAAATGAAAATGAATTAGAATGAAAAACTGTATCTGACATTAATGAAACCACTAAGCAGCTATTTTTGTTGTTAAAACATCTATCAAACAGCCCTTTCATTGTCGCAAAAAAAAATTGTCTACTTATACAAATAGATAGAATGATTTAACAAACAATAAAGCCCAATGGAAGTGGCTGTTAATAGAAAATTTCCACATTTGGAAACGGTTAACTTTTAGCTCTATAATACATTGTACTCTGCGTACAGTGTGCGTATACAGTTTACTAATCTTTTGTGGACACAGGTGAGACAAAACAATTTGCCCTAAAAAAGAGGAATGACCGTGAAATGAGAGAGTGAGTACCTATTGGAGCCTTTGAAATGCAGTTGAATCTGCTTTTATAACGCAGTCGAAAGATACAGCGAAAATAGTGTTTACACGCGAAAACTTTGTTACGTACGTATCGGCTTGATAAGAATTTCAGTACGAAATTCACCGGAAATGAAAAAACTTCGTTATATGTAAAAATTCGTAATATTCGTTTTCGTTATAAGTGAGTATGGCTATAATTCTCATTTTAAAATAAATTTTAATAACATAGAGTAGAGCTCAAAAGTCTTTTGACAAATGCAATAACGCCATTATCGTCAGTTCCTGTGCATGCATTGCCGAAACTTTGAAGCAGAAGGATTACATTATCGAAGCTTGTAGCCAAAATTCATTTGTTTGGGGTGAGTGAGCTTTTATTGTTTTATAGTTTAGAGAAATTAATATTTGGCCTTAAAACAGGGGTGATTGTTATGAGGGGTTTCACTGTATTAAACAAACGTGCTAAACTCAAGAACCTTTCAGCCTGATACATTTACATTGTAACATTATAACAAAATGAAAGAATTTTTATTTCATTCCTTCAAATACAATATACAATCTTTCAGGAGAACCTAGACTATAAGTTTTTTTTTTTACAAAATGCTCGATATAACGACCTTCCAATATAACGTCTGTTTTCCGTGGAAGGAAGGAGGTCGTTATATATATATAACGAGCGTCAACTGTATTATGAACAAATAATATATATATATTATTTGTATATATATATATTTCTATTTCTCCACTACAGACTACAATATTATCGCTGAATATATCAAGATCCCATAAAAAAAATTGTTCGACAATATTTATTTCCTTAACGTATACCCTACGTTTCCAAAACTACGTTCCGAACTACGTTTCCGTGTCCTTTTTAGAGTTCAGACATGTTCTGGAATTTCTGGAAAAATACTGGGTGAATCGTTCTGAAATTCTGGTCATATATACCTTATATTGGCATTCACCGTTTCTAGGGAAAATTTAGTTGCGAGTGCATTTAAGGGACCGACAAAAAATTAAATAAGAAAATGTTTGTTTTGATCAACCCTGTTTCAGAAAAAGCTTAAAATGACTGGTAATTTTAAAAAATACTAACTTTGTGCATTATGTGCATTTTCGTGAGAATAGCACGTATATTCACGTGAATATAAATGTTTTCTATAAAAATTTCAATTTTCCTTATAACATGTCGATTTTTCGACTAATTTTTACGAAATTTACACAAAACGTGACGCTGTACATGCGACATACCGCATAGAAATTTAAATGTGACACAGCGTTATTCAACGAGAGATATGAGTATTTTTAGTAATGATTACTAAATGTGATATGCATGCGTGTGTGAGTGATGCATGCGCAGAAAATATAAATTTCATTTTTCATAATTTGATTGCCAGATATATAATGCACCTTATATGAAAATTCCAGGTGAATGTCGTGAAAATTCAGGAAGATATACGCGATATTGTGAGCTGCCATTTCAAAACTTTCAGGAAGTAATTGAATAATACGGGATTTTATACAAATTGGTATACGGTTATTTGCTGTTAGTTCATTTTTGACTTCAGTTTGTTTATTTTGACATCATACACACATGTTATGCTAAAACACTTTCCTTACATAGCATCAACAAGCGTCTTCTCTCACATTCGCATAATGCTGGGGGATTATTCTCGAAATAATTAAATAAGAGAAAACATCTACATTTTCGTCACTATACGTGCCATTTTCACGAAAATTCACTAAAGTATTGCACAAAATCAGTACAATATCTTTTCAAAATTGCAAGCTATTTAAAGCTTTTTCTGAGACAAGGTTGATCAAAATAAAAATTTTCCTATTTAATTTTTTTTTGGTTCCCTAAATGCATTCGTGACTAAATTTTCACTGGAAATGGTGAGCACTAATACAAGGTACATATGATCAAAATTGCAAAGCGATTCATCTAGTATTTTTCTAAAAATTCTAGAAAAAATGTCTAAACTCATAAAGGACACAGACTTTTGGAAACATAGTGTATTTCTAATTTTGACGAAACTACACACACAGAACGTCTGACATTACATCTAGGTATGAGAAAATAGTATATCTTTCTCTTTCGACCGTAATAATCTCCTCAAAAATATTGTTATTTGTACGTGTGGCACAATTCGAACTTGAAAAGAGCAGTTTTTCAAAGAGGCCATAGAAATTGCAAAACTGTTCATGTGATTGCTGTTGCTTTTATTATTTTATTTTATTCCTTTTTATTTTACCATTCGTCTTTGGCATCAATGAGTTGTTTATTTATATATGCATTTGGGGAGCAAAAGAAAAAGATCAATGTGTATATATTTTTTTCTTATCACTTCAAAAGTTCTGGAAGTACAGCTCAAATCATTTGATTAATGGTTCCTTGACTTTTTTTTGAATAGAGATGACAGCTTTTCATTTTGGAAAGATGTGGAGAGTCTGCCACACACACAACTCAACCCTACCTTGTTTATTATACAAAAGAAAGCTGTCAGGGACTAAAAAAACACAAAATGATGCCACATGGATGCCAGAAAAAGCTACGATTTTTTTTTCCTTTGGCCTATAATAATTAATAAGCAATTAAAATCACTTGGCTTATAAATACGTTAATTTCACATTACGAAACAAGAATATAATTAAAAGAAAATTGAAATAAAACCAATTTTAATATAAATAGGATTCACGCTTGTCGTTATTTATGACGAGATTTTACTTCAAAAAGAAGGCTTTGTATTTTATTATTTTATCCTTTTATCTATCCTACTTTTTTCCCCTACTGTATCTCATACATCCCTGGACTATCACCATTAAGGGGGTTGGTGCACGCGTGCCACAAATAGCATGCCATGGTATCGGGAGTGGCACACGATAACTTTTTCAAAAGTTAAAGAAATTTTATTCGTTTTTTCAATCAAAGAATTTCTTGCCAATTTTTAAACAATCCTTTCCTTATGAACGATGGTCTGGTATAGACTGCCAAACCTATATTTAGTATGATAGGCACTCTTAAAATTATAATTATGTGATGACTTTCTATTTAAATACAAATACAAAGGCTACAACAAGCAAATTACCCAACGAGGTGGCTGAAGAAAATTATGCCCGTAAAATACATGGATGTCAAATATATTAGACAAAAATACCCAGTATAAAAGCATATATATATCATCAAAAAAAATAATTAATTATATACAGTATAATGCACTGCCCACAAAAAGATTATGGTTGTTCAATCCATTTCTGTTCATTTTTCATCTTTGGGCACAGTTGCTGAACATCCCATATGTACGAGATTAAGGATCATCAGCATGGTGGAATATGCAGCGTATAAAATTACATTATATATTTATGAATTCTTGGGGGTGTAGCGGCACATGCGCTACAACTAACCTTCCCGTCCGTCGGATGTTGCTCTAGCACGTTTTTATAACTACAACCCAAAATGTGTTTAACTTAGTTAATCGTTAACAAATTATGTTAGTTAATTGTTATTAATAAATAGTTGGGTTTCATCGCCTCTGTTTTTAACTCCTGCATTTGGTGCGATCCTCAAGCACGTAAAATAACCTTCTGAGAATATGGAGTCTAGCTGGAGCGGGAGTTCGCAGTATTCCATCCGCTCCGCCGCATGTGGTGACCTAACAACTACACGATGAACTGCTTTGGATCGCCGTGAAGTTTGTAACCTGTTTCCGTGAGTACAGAAACGTTTATTTCTGATTGCTGGCGAAAACTTTCGGTCTGCAGAAATAGTTTCAAAAGCTTTCATGTTTAATTAGATGAGCAGATTTGGTGTGCCAATGGTCACTTGCGATCAGAGTAGACAGTTTGAGTCTCACTTGGTGCTTGTTCTTTACAAGCTTATGGATACAGAAATTGTTAGGACAACTTCCTACAACCCAAAGGGTAATGGAATGATTGAGCGGATGCTTCGTCCATTCAAGAAAGCTCTAAAATGTACCATAAAGATTTGAACTGGGCGAATGCTTTGCCACTGGTACTCTTGGGGTTCGGGGTAGTTCATCGAGAAGACCTGAATACAGCCGATATCACTCTTGGTACTGTACTACGTCTACCAGGGGACATGGTCATTGAACCAGGAAAACCTCTAAAGACAGCAAACAATGCATCTGAACTTCAACAATTAATTTATGTAAAGTGAGACCACGGTGCCCGCTAAACATCACTCATCACATCAAGTTTACGTACCGGCTAAACTTAAATCTTGTTCACGTGTTTGTGCGATGTGGTCCAACTAAAAGGTCCCTTCAACACACTTACGAAGGACCATTTCTGGTAAAAAAACATTTTTATAAAAACTTTCTCATAAAGCTCTCTTACAAAGGTTATTGTGGGGGGATAAGCACCCTGAGTCCTCAGGTTCCGATGTTTATGTCAGGTTTCGGTGTCTAAACATGACTCACATGCTCAGATATTTACATCATATTCGTTGTATACAAAAATTTGATTTATAAATAAATGCTAGATGCGTCCATCCCTTGGGAACGCCTTGAAATCTGTAAAAAATGTACATTTCAAAGACGTTTAGATGACATTTTCAAATTTTATCGTAAAAATAATTGATGTCATCATTCCGTCTATTTTCTTTAATTAATTAGTTTAGCCCCGGTTCTGTGCATTCATTTACAGATCTGAAACCAGAAACGCTCCGTAATTACATGAGGTTTCCTGGTAGCAGAAAGTATGCGGATTTTACAGTTGAGAAGAATTAGAAAAATATTCAAATACTGTAAGATCAGCAGAAATGTCTCAGAAAGACGCATCAGCCCACTTTAAAATAGGTCTGCTATAAAGAGGAGATTGAAGAATGATTTAGTAATTAAACCTGGACATTATACAATCGTTTTCACTAGTGAAGGAAAAGTGCGATGTTAAAAAGAAAATTAGTCCACCAAAACTAATGAAAAGGGGAATTGTTGTCAGTTTGTCCAAAGCAGTTTCTAGCTCTTTCATACATTATTATTCTTATTAGGACTAGTTTGAAAGATGTTCCGAGTGGTGCAGTGGTAAGATGCTCGTCTTCAACCATGAAAGTTACCATCAAGGTCCACGGGTTCACATCCGGGGAAGAACATCGAGAGCAAATTCTTTACCTACCGAGCCTGGGGCGACCACCGATAGATGGCGCCTTCATTTCCCACCCAACTCTACTGGTTGGAAATTGCCGAATAGCGGTATATGACCGGAGTTGGTGTGCGGCAAAGTAGTTAGAAAGATATAAAGGGGATGCTAAAATATTTCATTCAACAACACAGAATTTATGATGTATTTTCAAATTTTTTGTCAAATTACATAAACATTCATTCAACTAAAATGTCTCTAAGTGTTTTATTTCTAGATAACAGGTTCTACTTTAGCCCATAACCTATTTAAATTTATTGCATGAGAAAAGTTACTTGAACCCAAATTTCAGTAATTAAAAATTAGGTTACTAGCAAAAATTAATGTTCAAAGGCTATCCTTTGGTAATAAATGTATAAAAATGTTCACTTTTTGGGTTAAAATAATACGAAGTAGCAGTATCTTGTTTAGTTTTGGTACATTTATGAGCATGGAATGCATATTTGTATGGTTCAGACAGTGAATATCTATACGGTCAGAAGACTCAAAGAAACTTCGTGGTATTAAGTTTTCAGAAGAAAACATTCAGATGGTTTAAGACTAAGATTTGAATGGCATTTGATGGAGCCCCATGTGATCAAGGGATTGAGGACAAAAGTGGTTTTTTCCTTGACTGATCTACACGTCTAAAGATTTGACTGATGAGAGACTTGTCGACCTTATAGACCCTCGACAGGGGGTTCGACGTGCTGGGCAAACGTATAAGTTAAGATCATTTTTCTCTTTTTCACGGTTTCTCTTCGATTAGAGTGGAGTCCGTTTTCAGTTCGGAACCGCCTAATATTAACACAAATGGTCTCAACACGTCCTTTTGCTCGATTCATTTTTTTAACAGAAAAAACCCGTTTATAAAGTCATTCGTAACAACCATCTTCTAATCGAACTCATAATATCAAACCAACGTTCCACGAAACCTCAGTTTATATATGGCAGGGGTCTTCAACGTATTGCCCGCGGGCCCCATTTGGCCCTTGGAGCTTTTTGTCGTGGCCTGCCGATCTTCTTCAGAGAATGGTTGAAAACATTAAAAAAAGAATTAACTCTAGAATGAATTAAAGAAATCATTTCGGAATTAATGAAAGAAATATTTCCAGAATAAATGAAGAAAATATTTCCAGAATAAATGAAGAAAATATTTCCAGAATAAATGAAGAAAATATTTCCAGAATAAATGAAGAAAATATTTCCAGAATAAATGAAGGGAATATTTCTAGATTAAATGAAATAAATGATTCCAGAACAATTCATGAAAACTCATAATTAATGAAAGAAATAATTGCAGAATTGATTAACGAAATAATTCCAGAACAAAAAACAATTTTTAAATTTTTTAAACAATTTTTAAATTTTTGAAACAATTTTTAAATTTTTGAAACAATTTTTAAATTTTTGAAACAATTTTTAAATTTTTGAAACAAATAATTTCAGAATTAGTGAAAAAAATAACTTATAAATCAATGAGAGAAATAATTTCGTAATTTCCGATAGAAATAATTTCATAATCAATAAAACACTAGTTGAAGAATTAGAACAACTAGTTGAACACTAGTAGAAATGATTTCAAGATACAATGTGAAGGAAAATAATATTTTTTTTTGGAATTACCGAAGTAAATTGTTAAAGCGTCATTTAAAGTGATTCAAGATTAAAATTAATTACAGAATTAATTTTAATTTAATCAGTAATTAATCAAAAACTTTCCGAATAAGTAAAAGAAATTATTTCAGAACTAATCAAAATTGATAATTAATAAAAGAAACAACTTCAGAATAAATAAGATCTTCAATTATTTTTGCGCCTATTTAACTCGGGGGCCACCCATTGGCCCTTTCTTTTAAGATGACACTAAATTACATGAGTTGGTGGTTAGCAGGATATTCGTGGGAAGTTTATATATAAATTTGGCCCGCCGTGTGTGAATGGTTGAAGACCCCTGATATATGCAGGGTGCACAGCTAACAGCACGAACGGCAAATCACTGGTGAACCGTTGATCCTAGAGGCATACTTCCAATTAGAAAAAGTATCCAAATATCGAGTGGGCTTCAGATAATAAGTCATTCATATTGCAAGTGGTTGTATAGTTAGTAAAATTTTAAAAAAATTTGCTTTTTAATCTAAACAACCCAGTCAGAAAGTTGTTGCCTTCTCTCGTGAGGCCAGCTAAGCATGTTTGCTTAAATAAAATAGTAATAATTGGAGGAGAGCAGTGAATAATTTCAATTATGTTTTTTTAATTAAAATTCTATCATATTGATGGGAGTTTGCGGGTATTTCAAAGTAATCATCAATTCGTATTATTATATCGGGGTACGATCGTAAAATTTGTTAACATTATATCGGGGGGGGGGGGAAGAACTCATTTGGAATTTTTTCATATTTGTCGAATTCACCAATTACACTAGGGTATTATGCATAATCACAGATAAAGGTGATAAATTTCAAGTGTTAATCAAATTTACCAACAGCGCTTGGGTATTATGCATAATCTCCGATAAACATGATAAATTTATGAAACTTACCAAGGCGATTAGTTAGTACGCATAATAACCGGTTATTATAACCCTGCTTCAACAAGGGGGCACCAGTATCAATTTGTAAGGGACGATTCTAGGTTGTGGTGTCGCAGGGAGTTTTTTCTCTAATAGGGTTGTGAATAAATGGAATAGTTTACCTCCGGGGGTCGTGAATTCTATCACGATTGAGACGTTTAAAAAGAAATATGATAAAAATGTTGAGGTAAATCAAGAAACTATCCATTCTTGTAAAATAACCATAAATAATTTTTATGGGCATTGTATATTATATTTTATCACGTATAAATAGTCTTTATTTTTTATAATTGCATTTTTAATTGCGTTGCTGTATTTTAGAAATATATGACATCCATATTTGTTATGGGCATCTTTTTCTCAGCCACCTCGTTGGGCATTTTGACTGCCGTGGCCTCGTATTTGTATTTTATGTTGATTGCTAGCCGAAAACTATGTAGGCCTATAGTAGAGATAAAAAATATTTGTAACTCCTAACAACACTGTTGTGTCAGATGTCTGTCTCGTAGAAACTCATGTCTATCTGCATTCAAATGGGGCTGGATGGCCTTTCTGATAAGAACGAATGATAAAAATTGAAATTAGAAAAAAAGACAAATTGTTTTGGAATTCTTGATTCTTAAAATATCCATGTCATACAATATATGGTTCTGAATTCTCGGATAAACATAGAACAATATCGAAATTGGCATTTATGGCAGAAAAAATTCGAAGAAAGGCATTTTTATAAAAATGTATGAAAATAGGTAAAAAAAGGCACTTATATCGCATTTCCCCTGAACTTCCGGGCTCTACTCATATCAATGGTTTAAAAGTTAGAACCTCAAACTGTGGTCAGTTTTCCATCTTCCTCATTACAGTCGATTTCCGTTCTAACGAATACCGTTATTGCAATGAAAACATTTCTAGTCCCCAAATAAGTTTACATAGGAACAATGCATTACGAAATTTGATATCGCGAAATGAAAAATCTGTTATAACGAATGCGAAAAGAAATTTCTGAATTTAAAAAAAATACAAGATGATTATAATTTGAGTTGCAATTTCAAAACGTTGTAAAATAAGAACCACAGGTCAGAAATGTCTTTAAAATTTACATCAATACCCTCTAAAGCTATGAAATTGTTTTTGGTTAAGGGAAAAAAAATCTTAAAATTTACCGATAGGTGTGCTGTACTCTCATGAATCACGGGGAGATTCATTGGCAGAATGGCAACAATAGTCAGACAGTGGCAATTTAATTAACACCGCAAAATTTCACAATCGGTATCGACAGAATCTTAGCTAGTTTGGAAACTCTCCCACACACAGTATAGTTATCATCTCAAGAGAACCTTCCAGTCCATTTGTTTCGAATATTTAGGAATTTATTTAGAACATAGGAATTTGTAGTTTCCTAGGTTTTCGTAATACTTATGGAAAAAAAAATTATGGATTATTTGCCTCAAAAATATTAAGTAAGTAAAACTGATGCAGAAAAATTCAATGGCTAATTTGACTTGAGTTACTTTTGAGTTGTTACTTTGAGTTGTTTTTAAAAATTAACTTCATATTCTTTTCAACTTAAATAAGTAATTTTTCCTTTGAATCGAATTCTGCAACAACTAAATATTTCTAGAGAATGTTAAAATTCATAAAATCGGAAATCCTTCATAACAAAATTTCGTTATAATGAAGTGATTTTTTCAGTTCCTTGAAGTTCGTTTTTACGGGATTCCACTGTATAATATTTATTCCCAGGACCCGATTTCTGCATGGGCAACATGGGCATTTGCTCAGGGCCCCGTGTTTTAAGGGGGCTCCAAATTTACAATAGTATATATTTTACTCAAATTTGTATAAATTGTATTTGCTAAAATTTTGGAAAATCAAAGAATTTTCTCAAAATCACATCATACTATTGATGTGATCCAATAGTATGAATCACAAACCATGAAAAACCAATGAAAAACCAAAGTGCTTGTTTTTAGCAAACTCTATTAAATATTAGTAATAGACTTTATACAGCATGTACAATGCACCTATTACAATATCAACTCCATGACAAAAATATGTTTCAATACGTCACAGTCTTTTGTTCGATTCTTCAATTTCACATCTTTTTGACGATAAAATGATTTATGAAACGATGACAAGAAAGTTTGCATGTTTGGTCAACATGAAATCTTCCGATCTTCATGAAGATTCTGTATATTTGCAATGCAAAACTTTTTTTATGCATCTGAACTTGCAAACACTTTTTTCAGACCAACTGCAACAATTTTCATCCTTGGTTCAAGTTTTCGACACAATACCATTAATGTTAAATAATGCTAGCGGTTTAGAAGAGACGTTTCCAAACGTTGAGACCTCGGTGAATCATCATTGACAACATCACCAATATCAAATTGTTCTAGAGAAAGATCATTGTTCTTATTAAAAAAATTAAAATTATCAGTTCGCTGAAGTCTTTTACAAGAAAAACTGTCATCTCTTTAGTTTTATTGTGCATTGAAGCTGAGATAACTCAAAAATTAGATTTTTATAACATTATCAATGATTTTTCTCATATGAGAGTGTAAAAAAAAGCATTTATTGTAAGATATTTCATGGATAATTTTACATAACATTTCTCAGCTAAGGTAGCCGCGATTAAATTTCTTATCACCTATTTTTAAAATGGTACTGGAGTGAGAACTTTAATAACAATTTTTAATAGGAAAATGTCCCAAAATGATGAAAACAATAAATTTTGAACTACCTATGTCATTTTCTATGAAAAAGTCATTTTTATGTCAAACTTTAAGCAAAATTCATGTGAAATTTGAAACACGATTGTAAAAAATATATCAATGAAATGTTTTGTTATTTTCACAGTATATCCAGCTATTTATGGTGCAGGTTATGAACTAAGATTCAAAAAATTGTGCAAGATGCTTCAAGTTACACTCAAATATAATAATGTACGTGTGATTTTTTTTGAGAGAAATTTCATTCTACATTTCGTCTATAAACACTGTAATTAGACAAATATATGTGATAGACCTTAGACTTCATTTCATAACCTTAACAATATATAGCAGAATGTAAAATGTCAAAAATGGGCTTCTTCGTTAAACGCGTTTAAAGTTTTTATTCATGGATTACTTGTAAGTAAAAACGCAACACCAAAGTGAGATTTTCGGTTCTGAGCATCATATAAACAAAACAAGGCCTGATTTGGAATCACAAAGATTAGGGCTTTCATAAAAAATCGAAAAAAAAAATCGATATTTTCTATCAAACTGACAGTTTTTTTTTTCTATCAAACAACGTGCGTAGTCGGATACCTTAAAATATTCCATATCCTTTTTTGATGTTTGTACAAACAACATGTACTGTGTTTGCGGACGTACCAAATCTCTTCGACCACAGTCGAAGGAGCCTCAATATCTCTTCTGCCCAGGGTCCCATGAAGTCAAAGTCAGGCCCCGTGTATTTATTTCTATATTTTCAGTAGAGATGTGGCACACGGCACAGCTTTCATGCACGTGTCTGACCGCTGTGGGACGAGAAAAAAAAGCCCCCCTTCCCTTTATGTCCCTTAATTTCTTTTTGCTCTTTCTCTCAATAGGCCTCCAAGGAAAAAAAAAAGAGAGGATGGTTATTATTCCAGTGCGGATGCATCAGCACATTTAGCCGCCTCACTGCCTAGCCTACCCTACAACCCGAGGCAAGTTGTCCTTAGAGGATCCTCATTCCTAACGGCTGGACGCCAGTGTCAAGGGGGTCTTTCAAGGGATCTTAGGGCTTTTTTACCATCTTGTGGGTTATATTCAGAGGCCACTGAATTCTCCATATAATCTGTCAGGAAACGTAACTCTCACACAATAAGGCAATGACCTATGAGCGTGAAAAGGCAATTATGAACACTCAGTATTTTTAATTATTAATAATGTAATATTCTTAATTAACACTTGTAGCAATTTTAATCTATTTATTTTTTGTGAAAAAAAATCAATTTCATATCGAAAAATAGCGTCAGAGAAGCTAAAACGAGCCTAATTACTTATGAGGAGAAATTCTATTTTCAAATAATGCATTTTAAACCCCCCCCCCTAACCCGTCCTCAAATAAAGCATGTTGCCATAATCCTAAGTAATCCAATAGACTAAGGGTACACAACCTCCGGCCCGCGGCCAAATGCGGCCCTCCAAGGAGTTGCATCCGGCCTGCGGAAGGTTTTCCGGTAGAAAAGTATGAAAAATCACCAATTATATCGTCAAAAAAATTTCAAATGCAAGTAAATTTGCCAATTACTGCTAGAAACCATTGCCAAATGCAAGTAAATTTGCCAATTACTGCTAGAAACCATTGCCAAATGCAAGTAAATTTGCCAATTACTGCTAGAAACCGTTGTCAAATGCAAGTAAGCTTTTCATTAATAGTCAAACATTCTTAAAAACAAGTAAAGTTGTCAATTACAGCCAAAAAGTTATTTTGCAACTACAATTATCGCTAAAAAATAGTCCGATGCAAGTGAAATCGCCAGTTATAGTCAAAAAATTTTCAAAAGCAAGTAATTTCACGAAAAAGGTTGTATGTTTGGCATGTATGTGAGATTAATATATATGGTGGGCAAAAAGTCCGTAAAAACTTTAGAAATTCATAAAAACCGGAAAAATAACAGGAATAAAAGCAGTTTGCAGGGTTAGCATCGCTAGGTCACGGACATTTTTTAAAGACGGGGATAACTCAAAAACAGCCGATAGGTGGCGCTGACGTACACAAGTCAAAGAAAAGATACGCAAATAACGAACGGAATGCCTCCAAATCGTTTATTACATCAGTATGTGTTCCACATGACCACCACCACAGGGGACAACACATTGCAGGCGAATCACAAATCCAGCAACGGCAGAGTGCAGCAGGTCCACATACTCGGTTTAAAACGGTGAAGTGGTTGCGGATTAGGAACACAAGTTCTTATAACCGTCTCATTTGCATATTTCCACCGAAATCTCTCGTACCAGTGCCACCTATTGGCTGTTTTTGAGTTTTTTTCCTGTCTTAAAAAAATTCCGTGACCTAGAGATGCAAACTGTGCAAACCATTTTTTTATTTCGGTTATTTTTCCGGTTTTTATTCATTTTTAAAGTTTCTACGGACACAAAACTTTTTGCCCACCCTGTATTTATATATATTTATATGGTTATAATTAATTATGATTGAGTCATAACTATCATAATATAATTTATTATGAAAATAATCGTCATTCTTGATTGTCGTTTATCGCCATACTTGATTTAAGGTTTGATAATAAGATTATCAACGATTGCCGTCATTCATTCATTTCAATTGTCATTCTTTCGTGACACGTATATGCTTTTATACTGGGTTGCTATATTTTGGTTATATATATTTGACATCCATATTTTCATGGGCATCTTCTTTCAGCCACCTCGTTGGGCATTTTGTCTGTTGTGGGCTTTGTGTTTGTATTTGTATTTTAAAAACTCAAGTAAAGCCTCACTGAAAATAAGGGGGAAAAACGGGACCTTTTTTTAAAAAAAATTTGGGTGGGTCGAAACTGTATACAGGAATGTCCCGTAAAATACGGGTCATATGGCCACCATATATATAAAAGTTTCTGGCCCGCAAGAGACAGAAATATCCATATCTGACCCGCAGACTGAAAAGGTTGTGTACCCCTGCAATAGACTGTATTATATGCATGTACAGCATAGTTTCCTAAACTTTTTGTTCCATTGCTCCCTTCTTCGAAAAATTGTTCCCCCTATTTCAAGCCAAAATTCATAGGACCCTGTACTAAATCCACCGCCCTTCCTGGAATATTACATCACCCCCCCCCCCCAGGGGCGATATTGTCCACTTTGGGAACACTGATATATACAGGGGTTGTCATAAAATGACTTTGCCGATATGCGAACCCCTAGCGGTCGCAAAAATCAACGAATACTAATAAAATTCGAGATATAAATGTTTCAGAGTACGCACATAAATCTATTGCACGCGTAAAAATATTGTACACATTTTAATATTGTACACATTTTAATATTGTACACATTTTAATATGTACAATATTTTTATTCTTGGGAACTTCCTCATTCTATAATAAACTTGTTAAACGTACAGTAAGCCTGTTTGGACGAACGGTACGAGCTGGTTTCGGTATAAAAAGGGTGTTTTTTTATGAGTGGGGTAGGAAATGAGCATTTACAAAACTCCGGCCTGCCCTTCAGTCACGTTAGGCCGGAAAATCCAGTCTACTGCACGTAGAAACAACTAATGCAGATTACACTACGGCCGCGGGAAACCCCCAACGAGGGGTTAGCGCATCCTTGGTGAGATCTTTCTTTATTTGTGTTCTGCCCCCTCGCTTATGGTGCTGAAGGTACCGTTGCAACGTCATTCATGGTTTTTCACAGCGCCTTAAGAAATACATAAAAGTGAGTGTTGCCATTTGAATTTTTCGAAATTTTGTTGCCGTGATCATAACTGCAAGAGCTAGGGTTTTGTTTTTTTCTTCATTCTCGAGCGCATAATTTGAAACATCTATATCTCGAGCTTCATTTGCATTCATTGATTTTTGCGGCCGCTACGGGTTCGTATATCAGCAAAGTTATTTCATGATCACCCTGTATGTAGTTCTATCATACTGTGTGTTAAATCCTTACACACTAAGACCTTGATATTAATGCCTGTTTAGTCATTTAATTTGTTGTAATATACTACAACGCATAAATAGTAATTAGTTTCATGAAATGGAAGGTGGAATATATGTATAAATATAATTCATGCAAGTAATTTCTCCCCCTGAAACATGTTTATTTTTTTTAGGTAATTTCATCACATCTTCAACCAATTCCGGGTTTATTTTGAGCTTAAGAAAAACATATAAGGATGTTTTGGTCGTTTTATTCATCAAAAGAAATAGCCTCCTTGTCACTGTAAAAAGTTGTTTTTATTTATTTATTGAATACTTCCTTTATTCGAACCATGACATACAACCAAATATGAAACTAAGTACTGAAATCTGATTGTCAATTTTCAATATGTAAGGTTTTTGTTCGGCTAAGCATCATGTTAAATTGTCCGCCAAACTTGGGTTAGAACTGGCTCGTTGAGTTGTTAGCGAACAAACCTGCGGCTTAAGGGGTCTCATACGTGATGAAAAACTAAGCTCTAATAGAAATATAATTAAAAATACTATTTCACCATTGATTTATTTCAAATTTTTTACACATGTTTTTGATTATATGTGTTGTCTATGCTGGTATAAAGTTTTACATATCTTGGATACTTAAGTTTTTGTAAATTTAAAAAAATTTGTATTTAAAACAGCTTGCGTGCATGATAAAATACTATGACATCATCAACATAATTAAATGAAAATTGATTCAAAATAAAAATTAAGCAACAGCTTGAGATTTCATTGACTCTCAATCTTATTTAAAATTAAATTTAAAAATTTTAAATTTCAATTTCAAATATTTTTTAATTTTAAATTTAATTTTAAATAAGATTGAGCCAATCAAAATTAACCTTAAAGTTCGTTCTAACTAGCCTATTTGAGTGCATGAGCATGCGCTATATAAGATCATGTTTCTTAATGGGTGTCCTACCTTTTTAACATGGTAGCTATAACTTTCTTATGTAGAAATATTATTAAAAATATTATTTATTTATTTTGATTTATTTAAAAATTTTACCGCATATGCATTTCATATCATAAAACCATTTTTGTATATGATATCTTACGCTAGTATAAAATTTTACATATCCCTAATACTTAATTTTTGACAAAATTTCAAAAAAAAGCATTAAAAACAGCATGCGTGCATGATAAAATTGTATGAAATTATTCAAAAATTATTCAAAATAAAGAAAACTGTTCAGTTTATAAAATAATGAAAAAAAAATTGAGGTTTTATCGACTCAATCTTATTAAAAATTAAATTTAAAAAAATGGATCTTAAAAATCTTTTTCGTCATTTTATGAACTGAACCGTTTCCTTTAGTTTGAATCAATTTTTATTCAATTTCATTGATGTCATGTTATTTTATAATGCGCGCAAGATGTTTTTAATGCGTTTTTTTTTTTTGAAAATTTATAAAAAAACCAAGTATCAGAGGTATGTAAAATTTTGTACTGGCATACGTAATCAAATACATGTGGTAAAAATTTGAAGTAAATGAATGGATAAATAGTATTTTAATAATATTTCTATATGGCTTTTTACCATGTTAAAAGGTACGAGACCCCCCCCCCTCAAGGCTGTCACAAGGAATTTTTCTCCAACAGAGTTGTGAACAAATGGAATAGCTTACTCTCGAGTGTCGTTAATTTTACCACTATTGACCCATATATATTTTTCAAACGAAATGCGATACTCTTATTTGGATAAATCGAGAAGTTGTCCAACTTAGATTTGAAGACAACCATAACTTTATTATGTGTGTTGACAATGCATTTTATTTTTCTCGCAGTTTTTAGTTTTTTTTCATGGAAATTGCTGTTATTTTGGGTTGTTGAATTAAAAAAACATTGGCATCAACATTTTTGAGGCCATTTTTTATTTTCTCCGGCCGCCTCGTCGGGCAGTTTGCCTGCTATGGTTTTTTGAGGATATATAGCAAGTGCGATGAACCTTTCGGAGAGTGCGGGCCACTTCATTGTTTTGGAAACGTGTCGAAGGCCACTTGAGTTACCTATAAATGTGTTGCGAATCACTCAGTTGATCTGAAAGTAGGGCCGCAATTGGGGGGGGGGGGGCAGGCTGGTCTCGTGCCCCAGGCGCTGGACCCGAGGGGGCGCAAATTTCATTCTGAAACCTCTCCTTCAACATTACAAGAAGGCGTCAAAATGCGCGCTTGCCCCGGGTGGCCAAGCATCTAGTTGCGGCCCTGTCTGAAAGTGCATCGTGGGAAGCTTGAGTTATCTGGAAATGTGCCGCGGACAACTAAAGTGATCTGGAAATGCGTGTCAAGTCACTTAAATGAGCTGGAAATGCGCTTCAAGTCACTTAAATGAGCTGGAAATGTGCCAAGAGCCACTTAAATTATCTATAAATATGCCGCGGGTGACTTAAGTGAACTATAAATGTGTCGCGGGTGGCTTGAGTGAACTGTAAATGTGTCGCGGGCGGCTTAAGTGAACTGTAAATGTGTCTCGGGCGGCTTAAGTGAACTGTAAATGTGTCGCGGGCCACTTGATTTATCTGAAATGTGCTGCAGGCAATTGAGTGATCTACAAAAACTGTTACGGGCTGCTTAAGTGAACTGTAAATGCGTCGTGAATAACCTAAGTGAACTGTAAATGCGTCGTGGATCACCTAAGTGAACTTTAAAATGTGTCGTGGGCCGCCTAAATGATCTGAAAGCCTGCCACCGGCCACTTAAGTCATCTCCGAACCATTTGAAATGAACCGAGCCACTTAAGTGAACTGGAGGTACTTGAGAGTCACTTAAGTGATCTAGACATGTGCCGTTGGAAGCTGAATTGGAAATGTGCAGCGAGCCACTGAAGTACCCTGGAAATGTGCCGCGGGCCACTTGAACGATTTGATAATCTCTCGTGGGCCACATCAGATAACTTCGAGTGGGCCATAGGTTGAGCATGTATGGACTATAGCAGTGTGGTTCTAAACTTTTTTTCGATCCCGCACCCCGAGTGCAATACGACTTAAATTCCCGCACCTCCTCGGATAATGCACTCTCTATTTATTGCTAAATTTAGTTTTTTTTATAATTAATTACACATTAATTATTCAATAATTAATTTTTATAAATTCTCTTTATGTATTTTCATTACCTTTTTTTGGCTTATAGTTCCGATTCTTTTTGAAAATTAATTCAATAACTAAATTAAAAATTATCACTTTTAGACATTTTTCGAAATTTGAGAGAAAACATTCAATGGATCGTTCTGCATTTATTGATTCCAGCGCGAAAAAAAATATTACGTATTTATTTTTTAGCATTTGATAAATTTTCCGACATTATTCCTCAGTCAAGCACAACATGCTAATAACACGGGGTTAAGCGAAAAAGAAACTCTTGCAACGTTAATTTTCACAGGACACATTTTGGGGAAGGGAAAGCTTAAAATTGAGGAGTAATGATTATGAATAATATAATGAATAAAAAATTCATATTTTTCAAAAAATTGAAAAAACCAATTCAATCTCTCGTCCTTTAAATTCCCTGAAAAATCAGTCAGCATATTACAATTGTTTATTCTTATCTAGCACCCAAGTTAAGAACCACTGGTTTATGAGGCTTTTTGGATCACGTGATCATTTTTGTCGCACCACGGTCATTTTTTGCACACGAGGACTAATTAGACCGGGACCTACAATTTATTGCCAATTCCCAACGACAGGCTTGTTTTTATACTTATCGAGAGGTTGGTGCGCTAACCCCTCGATGGGGGACTCCCTGCGGTAACAATTTTTTCTGCGGTCACGTCACGGTTTCTGTAGTACCTCTGTGTCAAGTAAGTTTTCTGACAAGGACGAACCGGGTGTCGAACTCGCGACACCTCTAAACATCCTTTGGTACTTTAGGCGAGTATCTTTTCGGGCTACCGCGATCGTTGGATCACGTGATATCTCCCGCTTTCTTTGAAGGACATACAAACCGTATTCAAGGCAACCAATATGGCGACTTTCTGCGCGACTCATGAAAGAAACAAATCTAGATTAAAGAAACGTAGAAATGAATTTTTTTTTTCTTTTTGAAGGCGCTAGATATTTCGAAAATTGTTTTGAATTGAAGTAATCGATCTGCCTGTTTTCACTTCACAAAATTCCTTATTAAAGCTGTGGAATTTCAATGTATGGGCCCATAATTAATGTTAAAACATCCTAAACTATATGAATTGATGCAATTGAATATTTAAAGACAATACGGAGACATTAATTTACATTTCCGTGTTTGAGAATAAAAAGTCGTAATTAATGTTATTTTTTGCATTAACTCAAAAGTAGGTCCGGCTAATTATTTTATTTCTAATTTTCTGGGCTTTGCATCTCTAAGCGAACCCAATTTTCTACCGTTTCAATATAATTACGATATCTCAGTGAATATTTCACTTGAAAACATGAAATTTTTTTTGTTGATATCAGGAGAGACAGGAAAACAACTTTCTAATTATTACATGAATGTCGCTCTCCACTTGTTAATACAATATATGCGGAAGACTGGATGTTGTGAAGATATTTATTATTTGAGATGTTAATTTTTTAAGGAAGGAAAAAACTCATCTCTGCCTCTACCGGGAGTCGAACCCGGGTCCCTCGATTGCCGGACGAGTGCTCTGACCACTAAGCTACAGAGGAGATAGAGATTTTCCTTCGCTAGAGCGTATATATGCCGAACGAAACCGTGCAATGGACGGTGAAACCGATCAGCTAATAGCTCATGGACGACGAGCCACCAGAGGGCTATATATATTACATGAATGTCGCTCTCCACTTGTTAATACAATATATGCGGAAGACTGGATGTTGTGAAGATATTTATTATTTGAGATGTTAATTTTTTAAGGAAGGAAAAAACGCATCTCTGCCTCTACCGGGAGTCGAACCCGGGTCCCTCGATTGCCGGACGAGTGCTCTGACCACTAAGCTACAGAGGAGATAGAGATTTTCCTTCGCTAGAGCGTATATATGCCGAACGAAACCGTGCAATGGACGGTGAAACCGATCAGCTAATAGCTCATGGACGACGAGCCACCAGAGGGCTATATATATTACATGAATGTCGCTCTCCACTTGTTAATACAATATATGCGGAAGACTGGATGTTGTGAAGATATTTATTATTTGAGATGTTAATTTTTTAAGGAAGGAAAAAATTCATCTCTGCCTCTACCGGGAGTCGAACCCGGGTCCCTCGATTGCCGGACGAGTGCTCTGACCACTAAGCTACAGAGGAGATAGAGATTTCGATGGGCTCGTCGTCCATGAGCTATTAGCTGATCGGTTTCACCGTCCATTGCACGGTTTCGTTCGGCATATATACGCTCTAGCGAAGGAAAATCTCTATCTCCTCTGTAGCTTAGTGGTCAGAGCACTCGTCCGGCAATTGAGGGACCCGGGTTCGACTCCCAGTAGAGGCAGAGATGAGTTTTTTCCTTCCTTAAAAAATTAACATCTCAAATAATAAATATCTTCACAACATCCAGTCTTCCGCATATATTGTAACTTTCTAATTGAGTTTAGGGGCACACAGGGATTGTATAAAAAGTTTTTTTATTTTATTTTAATAACTATACAACCCCTTGCAACATGAGTAGCATACCTGAGTATTACACGTTATTTGGAAACTTTTTATTAACAGGAAGTATAGACAGATCTAGGATCAACGGTTCGCCAGTAAAATGCTATACCCCCCTGTTTGCTATGCACCCTGTATACTATGCAAAAGTGACACATCTTGAAAATGGAGATAATTGTCATATTCTTAATAACAAACTATAATACATTTATTACGATAGTTATTTTATCATATCCATACATCGTTGTATATGAAATAGCAAAAAAAAAGATTTTTTCCCTCATACACATACGTACATATAATATCCATAGGGTGCTACTGCACAAACACAAAACGAAATTTGTGCTAATTTTTCCAGTATTTTATAAAAATATTTTTTTTTCTCTTATGTATCTCTGTTTTCTTCTTCCTGTGAAAACCAAAAGTAATCGTGGTATAAATAAATAAATACATATATGGAATAAATCATTAAATGAAGGAAGCGGTCGCATAACATGAAACACTTCTTCATAATTCGTTCTACAGAGAGGCTACCATTACAACAATGTAGAACGGCTTGCATCGAGAGTCATCTTGCGACATAAAAAATGTTCTTCAACGTAATCAAATACTATTATCTGACGTTAGAGTGATGAAATGGTTGTTTTGAATTTAATTATGGTGAGCGAATATATATATACGTCATGAAGCACGTTTAACTATTGCTTCCTGTTATATCACGTTCACGTGTCGTGGCATCAGACTACTTTGGTTTCGGGGCCCAAATGTATTAAATTTACGAAATTATCGCAATTTTAATATTTTCTTTTAGTATATGTACACTATGTAGTATATCACGAGTTTTTCATTGTTTTTATATGTTAATAATAGGTTCAGGAAGAAATTATTTTTGTTTCCATAAACGCTTTCTCTCTTGCGTCATTCTACGAATATACAGTAATGGTTATTATAGTTTTCCTGAAATCTGTTTACATACGTGAGCAAATTTTGAAGTTTAGTTTTATTCTTTCGTGATAATAATATTAGGGTTTTCAGATCGTAGTAATGATTTCAAACCCCCTCCCACCCTCCTCTTTTTTTCCCTGTTTGCTGTTTTCCAAACTTTTATTTCGTAGACATTTCAAACATTGAATGCTGTAGGTATGTGAGTAATCTAACTCTTTAATTGGCAAGCATTGAAATATCCAGAGGAGGAAATTTTTGAGGGGTTATATTAAACAAATAAAGCAAGGTTTCGAAAAATCCTCAGAATTGAACGTTATAGAGGAACTTATCGTAGTGAAGGATATCGCTGTATCGAGAGGGGTTTAACATTAAACTATAGGCAATTCCTAACAAGATTCGAAAAAATATCATTGTAGAGACACTTATCGTTATATCCGTTCCGATATCGAGTATCGTTGTAGTGAGGGTTCACTCAATTTCCCTCTAAAATGCAAGGTCAAGAACCGTTCTTGGTTGGCTTGTCAAGAAAAGGAAGACGTGTGCTTTTGAGCCACAACTCACAACACACATTCTGCTGGTAATTATAGAAACTTCATAAATAGTTCACTAGTAAAAATCGAATGTTTAGAAGTTGCTTGAAAGCATCAATGCTGAAACGTGCAAAATATGCAATGCCTGTATTTGAAAAATATAAGAAACTCATGTTGCTTTTGAGAGCAACACTGTCAAATGAAGGGTTAATAAAAACCCAAAAATCTGTACTTATTCGCTACAATTACGAATTATTATGCACGGGAAGGGGAGAAGCTTCAAAGAATATAAAATATTTATGCGTCTCGGTAATGATCTAATCATGTATTGGAATTAAACGCCGACTAATTTCTGTAGTGATTTTTCAGTTAAAAGTTCTCGATTGTTTTCATGTTAGGAAATCTGAGAAGCCAATCGAATATAATGATCTCAGTATATACTCCTACATAAACCTAGCTGCTTCTTTGTTACTTCTTGCCATTAACCATTGCTGATTAGATCAGTTAACAATTCAATGTTAATTGTGTGGGGAATGGTGAGGGATATCTTGGTGGGAAACAGCATCATTATTCGCAAAGATTTTAATGATAAAGTGTTTTTAAATGATCAAATATGATATTACCTGATTTGGGAACAGTGACAGTTCGAAATACTCATTTTGTTATTTCTAGGAAACACTTCTCTAAATTTTTACACCTCTGCTATTTGCCTATAAAATTTCAATTCAGCATTAGGGGTCTTATTGCTTCATGTAATTTACATCATATCCCATAGACGCAATGAGGCGAAAATCTCGATGCGGTTTGGCCAAATGTCTCTTTCGAGAAATTGCCATCCAATTGCACAACAGGATTTTTCAAGCCGTAGTCTCATAGTTACATTTGGCAGTAAGTCAAAGAGCAAATTGCCAGGCTATGCTGAATCCTTTCTTTATTATTCAAAACAAAATTTTGCACTGTGGAATGCAATATTGGAAAAATAAATGTTTTATCGCTTATACATATATAAAAGCTAGGTAGTTTGATTATTCAATTGATAAAATAGTAACAAGTTTTTTACACTATTTTTGAACCGGATTTTTTTAAATATCTAACGCAGTCTTGGTAAAAATATACCACTGCAAGAAAAAACATTATTAAATCATTCCGAAATCGTTCTCAAATATACACTTATCTCATACCTTCGAAATCATTAAAATTGATACCTTTATTAGCCTAGCACAGAATTAGAAAATTCATAAGAACGAGTCTTTTCATTTTCACATGCTATTTTATTTGATTTTCTCACTCAAAATGTAATCGCATATACTAATCTTGATTTATTTGCCTCGTGTAAGAGAGTTATACGTAATTCATTCCTGCATGCTGTAATTTTCGCTATTCTATATCTCTTATGCATGATCGATGATTTCAAGACGATCCTTTATTCCATAACAATTCTTTCCATAATTTGTGTCACAAATAACTAGAGAAGAAATGAACACTCACATACACACTATGGTCTCGGCCCTTAAAAATCACGAATCCCTAATGAATAAATATCTCAAAACAAAAACAATAGATAGCTTTCAAAATGCTGTATATACAATCCAATAATGATCAACGAAGAATAGTATATAATAACTGGTATAATTTTGCGTGGTATATTGGTCAAACAATTTTGACACATATTTAGTACATATCGTGCTGGAAAACATTAGTAAAGCTCACTCAAGGCTTACTCTGCAAAATACTGAGCCTACTATTCTTTCTTATCGGTTTCAAAACATGTAAATTGCAAAGCACAAAAGAAAACATTAGTTATACTGCAATAAGCACGAAAGAGAAAAGAAAACATACAGACAGAGAGAGGGAGTTTTACGTGAACAACGAGGAAAAATGAAACCAACAGTGAACGAGGAAAATTGTTAAAATTAGCCCTTTTCCAAGATTACTCAAACAGAAAGTACGAGCTTTTGCTGTCCCTTTGCTTTGTTTTTATGGTTGCAATTCGAAAGACCTTGTCTATTAAAAAAAAAAAATAGAAAAAAACAACAGCTATTCGTAACCGATAAACAAACCCTTATTGCAAAAATATGCTTCAGAGTGAAGATTATTGAGAATCATTAGAATAGAGAATAACAATAGTCAAAGTATATAGTTACTTGAAAATCACGTCTTTTTGTATAAAATCTGAAATAAGGTGTGGAAAACAAAGTTGCATTGTCGACTTTATGAACACCGAATAGTAATTAGATTATTCGTAATGCCATTCCAAAGAAATCAGTAAGATAGAAACTTTGCTACAACGCATTCGTTATTTGATAACTTTTCCTGTATTATTATCTGAAATTCTGGAAAAAACGATGAATTTTTTAATTAAGTTATTTTACCGTCCGGTACTTTGATTCACATATCCCCATATTATAGGATGAGCATTAAAATCTCACAGGACAACGATAGCCTTACTACTAGATATACATATATATATACCGTATTTCCCCAAAAATAAGACACGGTGTTATATTAATTTTTGCTTCCAAAGATGCTTTAGGGCTTATTTTCAGGTTATGTTCTATTTTTCGGATGTACAAAAAAAAATATACATTAATTATATAGAAATTTCTCTTCTGGAATTTCTCTTACAACTTCATTTACTAAGAACCATTGGCCTTAATCTCTTATGGGCAGCAATAGAACTCTCCTAAAATGAACATTTCTTGTCTACGGGAGCCTGCTTCTGGTGCATTGGCAATACAATTGTCACTGATTTGATCCCTTGATACCTGGAGAGGCCCCGTTAAGACGGACCTACTTTCAATAGTTTGTTTATTACGCCTTCAATATCACTAGTCTCGAAATAAGCAGCCATTCTTGTACGAACCCTCACAAATGCGATCCCGTGATAAATGTGAATAAGTATAGTGTTCGTGTAAGATGCCATATAGTGACTAATTCAGTTGAATCCCGTTATAACAAACTCCAAAAAACGGAAAAAATCACTTCGTTATAACGAAATTTCGTTATAAGGGAATTTTTCGATTTTACGAATTTTTAAAAAATTTCGTTGTAGCGGGATTTGATTCTACAGAAAAATTACTTTTTTACGTTCTAGAAAAAAAATTTCAATAAAACTCAAAGCAACTTGGGCATTAAATTTTTTTGGATAAGTTTTATTTACTTAACTGTTTGAGGCCAATAATCCGTAATTTTTTTTTTAGACAAGTATTGTAGAAAAGCCGAGGAAACAACAAATTCCTCTAAAGTACATGCATGCTCAAAGGTGTACAATGCTTGAAACAAATGCTTGAAAGATTTTATTTCCAAAAGTACATGCAAATTCTAAAGACTTTTTCCATATGAGCGGGCTGGTACTGGCACATTTCGGGAACGAATGTTCTGTAAAGACAGCTACATCCACATCTTGAAAGCTTGAAAGTCTAATCTTTTTTCTATCGGATTCTATAACTGCTGTTTGAATTTGAAACTCCAACTTGTCCCGATTTTTCAAAAAATGTTAAAAGAGTACATGGAGATATTCTGTATTTTAATGGCACATTGTTTTTATTTACTTCAGCATCAATTTTAGAAATGACTTTCCTTTCGAGGCCACTCATTTTAAAACAGAAGAAATATGAAGCATTCCCCTAACGCATAGCACTGGCTTTTACCACAGATTTTAATTATTTTTCACGTATGGGTTAAAATTTATCTTCACAAGAAATAGAACAGCCTTTCTTTCCCAACAGTTCAGCAAGTTAATTCTCTGAAACAGATTTTACGGGATCATTTTAGGAACGTTATGTACTCTACTATTGATTTTCAGAAACTTATTTTTGAATTCGTTATAACGGATTTTTCCTTTCGTAATACCGAAATTCGTAAACTTATTTAAGTATTAGAAAAGTTTTCGTTACAACGAGATTTTCACTATAACGGTATTCGATAAAACGGGATTCGACTGTAGTTTTAGGACGATGAGACATGTCACCCACAAACTGAAACTCTTTTAGACTTTTTTTTTCGTCAAGCACACTTTATGTATTAATCATACATCAGAGAAATCACCTTATAGAATCCCCTCGTAATCATTAAATTTAATATGATCGGTAATTGTGTTACATTTTGGTTATAGTAGGTGTTTAAATGCATTTGCTACAATCGAGAATAAGTAAGTATTAAAAAGGAAAATACATGGTGAGAAACAAATAAATAATTGATTCTAATCAGGATAAAATGTAACACACAATGGTGCTTCCTCACTAACGAACCGATTTTATGTACTAAAAAATGTCGAAATATGCAAAATATGCAATGAAAAATCTTTATATAGTCGGTAAAAATTTCAAAATATGTAATAAAACCAGAAAATGTGCATAAAAATCAAATAACTACGCCGAAAGAAAACGTGTTTTCTAAATTCTATTTCTTAAGGTGCATATTCATTTATAAAACGTATTCTTATGTAAATGACTTCTACATAATTTTTATTTAGGTATTTCTAGTTACTAGTCACCGCTCACTAATAGGAAAAACATTTGCTCTAAAGAGAAAAATGAAGTTCACGTGCACACCAGGAACAAATAAGAAATATCTTCAAAATTGGCCAATTTTTCACCTGAGATTTAAATTTTCAATCAAAAAAAAAGAAACCTGCCAAGCAAATAACGCATTCGGCCTTCAGCTATGGCCCATTGTAGCTAAAAGTATCCAGGAATTTTCCGTGCTTATATAAATAATTCCTAAACCTCATAATTATAGTATTCAAATTTCGATAGCAATAGTGATAAAATTTCGCAAATGGCTGATGCTAAAATTTGCTAAAATGTTAAATTTCCCGGAAAATATGGGTGAGTTGGCCACCCCAGTAGGAGTGTTCACCGCAATTTATTATTTCCTTGCACATAAATTGGTTTTTATTAAATTATGTTTAAGAAAAAAGACCTATTAAAACCCATATTTGACCATCGTCCTATTTAAGCCTTTCAGATCCGAGAATTCATTTTTCCGAATTTTTTAAATGTTTTTGTCTTTTTGATATCAAAAAATGTTAAAAACATAAATATCATTTTCATTTTTTCAGTTTTTTTCAAATTTTCATTTTTTTTTGTCTTTTTGAGAAGAAATAATTCACTTCGCTCAAATATTTTCAGCCAAGATGATGCAGGGTATGTTCATCTTCACATAAAAAACTTTTTTCCATAATTGTATTGCTAAATTTTATGTAATGAGTCACACTTTTCCCGAGACACTTTCTCCTGGAAGCCATCTTAAAAACCCTAACAGTCCATACCCCAGCACAGAAAGTTCAACTTTAAGTGCTGCCTTCTGATAAAATCCTCCAAAGTTCATATTTGCCATATTTCCAACTCAAAACTTACACAATCCTTCAAGTCAGGACTCAACTCTCTGAAGTGAAAAGGAAAAGTTCTACAGAGAGAAAAAAATAACCCACACATTTGTAAGGGTTTGAAAGGGTTATAGGCACAGAGTAAGAATAATATCTTATTATATCTTTAGTCTATGGTTATAGGACAGCTGTTTCAAGTAGTCACGGTGCATATATAAACACTTATTTCGCTTACTGTGATATTAAAAAATTTAGACTAAAGATTGCTATTTTTTACATCAATATCACTTGAAGTAGTAAATCAAACTGAATTCTCATAAAATTAAAAGTTCATGAGAAATCAAATACAAATTTCATGAAAAATTATGATTTCTTAAATGCTTGGTGAAATATGGGTTAAAATTGCGGTGACATACATTTAAGTAAAAAAATCGAGTTTCTATGTCTTTTGCAGGATTGTATCACAATAGAAAAATCCATTAAAATTACATTTTATCAAGAACTTTTTAGCAGCTACTATTGCGTCTTATGACACCATGTAGACATAGGATGTGCCTGCAAAACTGGGCAAATCCTAGAAATCGTTAAAAACCGGGACATCCATTAATAATCGGGACATTTTGGTGGGCATTGCAATGTAAAATTGCAAACTAACAATGTATTACGTAAATATTTCTACTTCTGCACGGGGACGCAAAAAGAGTAAAACATCAGGATGGGAGCCATGGTGATCAGACCTCCGTATACGTGATTGAAGGGTGTATGCCATGAAGGGGAGATGCGTTACCATGTTTTTCTAACATCGTTAAGCATGTTTTTCTAACATCCACACATTATTTTTAAAGCCTCCACTCAATGCATTGCCCCCTTTCACTTCATTCACTCCTTACCTACAACTTCGAATGAAAAAATGTTCGAAGTATTCTGATTACTTATATGAGTGAGAAACGGCATACCATATAACAAACATTATTATACGGAACAAGGAAAAGAATTTCTTTTCACCTCTGAATCATCTATTGGTATCCCATTACAATCTAGAAATATTAATGACTCTTTAATTTCAGCCCAAGATGGTATGGGGCTGCAATGGTTCAAAATATGTTCGGCGTCCTTTGGTTACATAAAATATTAACATGGCAAAAATATAACAGTAAAATAATACATTCCTAGAATAATATCTAACGTAGCTAAAAGTTAAATTGGAAAAATATTGAAAATAATTCTATTTCATTGCGCAAGCAAAAACCGGGACAAGGGGTCGTTCAAGTATTACGTCATCATCGATGGGGGGGGGGGGGGTCCGATTTGCTGACTTTTGACGAGAAGGGGGGAGGGGGGTTGGATAATGATTACATCATCAACCACTTTTTATGAAAATATGAAGTATTTTTAATGACATCTTACTCGGTGCGCCAAAGAAGAGAAAAACCTTTCGATAGTTTGTGGGCACTTGAAGTAACATCCCTCCTATTGATAAGTGCCCTACAGAGCCACTTTAGTGATCTCTAAATGTTTCGCGGATCCAAGTGATCTGGAAATGTGCCACGCATCACTTAAATAATCTAAAAATGTGCCGCGGGTAATTTGAGTGATGTAGAACCGCACTGGGGGCCACTTAAGTGCCCTAAAACTACATCACATGTCACTCAAGGGATCTCTAAATGTGTCACGGATCGCTTAAGTGTTCTAGAACTGTGTCTCGGGTCATTTAAGTGATCTGAAAATATGCCACGGGCCACTTAAATGTTCTGGAATTGTATCACAGGACACTTGAGCGATCTGTAAATGTGCCGTTTAATTCACTTTTACAAAATTAGGTTTGAAGAGGGCAGGCCGCATTAAGTAACTCCCAGGGCCATATTTGGTGCGCGGGCCAAGGAACTTTATGTGATTTATCATTATATGGCTTACAGGGTGGGTCGCGATGAATTTATTAAAGATAAATTTTGAGTTCATAGCCTTCAAATAACAATGAAACTAACAGAAATTGATTTTATAATAACATATATAAAGGTATTTTCTTCCGAAATTTCAATTAAAAAAACTTTTTTTTTTTGCATTAAAAAAATAAATTTTTGATCGTGGAAAGGGGGCACGAGAGAACCCCCCATGCACCCCACGTGTACGTCTCTGATCCCACCAATATGCGTTAGGTTTCTGAGGGGCAGAGCTGGTGACGAAATTTTGCTGACAAGGGGGGGGGGTCAAAAGTGGCTAAAAAATTGCTTACGTAATACTTGAACGGCCCCCAAACAGTCGTCCCAAAGCTTTTATCGAGCGAAAATTTTATCCCGAAAGCTTTTACAGCAAAAAATAGCAAAAAACCCGGACATCTGGATACTTCATGTAGACACAATGAAGAACGTTACTATTTTGTTGGATGAATTCATGTGTATTGATCATACGTATTATGATATAGAAACAATAGAAATCTGGGTAAGGTTGCGTAATGGTGAAAAATTTGTAAATTACCGTTGTAACTGAGAAACGACAATACAGATTTATGGCGATCCAATCCTTGAAAGCTGATGCATTGGAGAGAGAGATAACAAGTGTATGCAATTTTTAAAAACATCACATCTCGATTTTTTTTTCAAGTGTGTGTCAATTGTACTCCTAATATCCCAATAAATCAGTTAGAAAACATTGTTCAGACTTCCCGATTCTCATTTATTAAAGAAAATTGTTCAAAGGTGATGATCCATAATAGCGTTTTTCAATAAAATCAATAAGTATCTCTAGATGCAACAATGATTTCCATACTCATTGTTTCCAAATACGTGTTATTTTTTCCTAGCAGAAATTAAATCTCACAATATGTCGGAGAACCAAAAAAAAAAAAATTATTGGACGCGTATCGAGATGAACACGTAATTTCAGAGACCATTGAAGGTCAATATCATTGTAATTCTGGACTTTAAATGAACAGGAAAAACTGTACGTACGCCAAATTAGGTGTGACACATAGCTATTGTTTCAACTATCAATATTATTAAAAAGATTTCCACAAATATTCTAGAAAGATACAAAACTCGAGTTTTTGGAAGAAAGCACTCGTAATACCACTGGAAGTACATACTATATTTTATTTTTATTCGAGCCACGAAACATCCATATTACGGTTTCTCCGATGAACTAAAAACAGCGACTTGGGCTCACCTTTCACACCTTCCTGTGATTCATGAATTGCGAAGAACAACAGAAGGTGAGACACATATCTCTCTCTCATCTTGTTGAAGAATGTGTGCGTGAAAGCCTAGTGTGTCAGTAGGGGAATGACCTGCGGAAGGGTCAAGGAAACGGAAGCAGACCATTGGAGGGAGTTTCTTTTCTTTCCCCTACAATACATGGAGGTCAACGAAGGACCTTGCGAAAGAGAAAGGACAAAAAGAAATCACTAATACAAGTTAGATGCCATTGCAGAGAAAAGAAGTTCTTCAACTCTTCCTTTTTAGAATGCTTTCATGTTTTGCCATTTAATTTGACATAATTGGTGCCGTGAAGTGTTAAGACATGTATCGATTATAGAAGATAGCTTCAAATTCGGTAGAAATGACTTCGCAACAGGATTATTTAAACTCGTATTCACTTATGAAAAAGTTGATTGCAACATTAATCTTGAAATTTTGTTTCTGTGTTTTATAAATTGATGCTTGAAGTTTTATAATTTGATCTATTTTTTTTTATTTCTTGCCATGTGCATTTTATGGTCACCAGGACCCTGCTAGTCATTTCTCGCTTTTTTAAAAAAAATTAGAGGAGTGAAAAATTACTCTTTTTAAAATTATTGTTTCAGATAACACTGCCGGGACTCTTTAAACAAATCCTACTTTCCTAGCTACACTATAAAAATTTAGCGCATCGTGATTGACCGAAATGAAAGATGAACCATTACGTCAGTGAAATCTTTGCTGGTGACGTTTAACAATGAATATACTTAATTGTGCTCAAATCAGACGTCCTTAGTTGGAGCAATGGTTAGAACGCGCGACACACGTATCGAGGGTTGAGAGTTCGAGTCTCTCTCAAACACACCCGAAACTTCGCTGTGATTTACTAAAAAAATGCTTTCATTTTTTTTCTGATTCAATCAAATTCGGTTCAGGTACATCAAGATGACAATGATAACGGCTCGTGAAGCGAGCACCCAGAGAAGGTGAGCCCTTATATCATTTACCTGTTCATTTTTCGTTAATGAACTTCGTATTCACTTTCGCCAAAAACTCGGCTCCTCGTGACGTCTTGCTAGCTTTCTTTCTCGTAGTAAACAATCATCAGCGTGCTAATGTCTGTAGTGTAACTAAGAATGTAGGGACTGTAATTACGTGGACCTACAGTTTATGACGGATTCCAAACGTACAGGGTGGTTATAAACAAACTGACACTACTCAGATGTATATAGCGCCCATTCTGATGAAGGTATTTTGATGAAATATATGGTATATAGGACGTATGGACCATAGGGGAAAAGAAAGACTCAATAAAAAAAGTTCAATTTTTGACCACCAAGTGAAAAGTGGTGCTGTTTATCGCAGTTATCTTTTTCCCCATGGTCCAAATAACGTATATACCAAGTTTCAATGAAACACGTCCACCACAACGGGTGCTTCATGGGTCGGAGTAGTATCAGTATAGTTAAACTGAGTGTCAAAAATTTAACTATTTTATTGAATCTTTGTTTTCCCATGGTTCATATATCCTATATACCAAGTTTCATCAAAATACCTCCATCAGAATGGATGCTACATACGTGTGAGTAGTATGGTTTATTTTAACCACTCTGTATTTACTTCTATGCGTCTTGGTTAATGCTCTAATTCATAGATTCCTAAATGCTGCTTTTCTGGAGTTTCACGGCATCCGAAGCTGTAAAGTTTTTCATTTGGTATTGCAATAAAAATATCTATATTTGAGAAGCATTCGTGTTTGAGTTCCATAGAACAGTCACGCAACTATCAAGGGTTTGCGAACAAACCGTTGCAGAATTCTGATCTTTTCCAGGAATTTTTAACATTTTCAATTCACGAAGACAGTTGATGGCCATCATATGAAAAAGAGTATGTATATGGCACCTCTGACATGTGTTTAAATTAAGACCAGCATGATATAACTTCTTGAATGCTATTTAAATGAACTTTTATTGGGATGTCGATGTCAATCAAACATCATTATTGTAAAATCGAGCAGAAGCATGTGAACATTGAATGATTCAGTCAGCAACAGGTTAAAGATGGCTGTTCTAATCGCTTTGTCTAGAAACTTTATGTGGCAGTCATAATTACTTCGTGTATTTGTGTGACTGCATTAGCACCATTTCTCTTTCATAAGTGGAATTAGTAGCTCTGATTAGAAAAGATTATGACAAGGACTTAACCAGTTGCCAAATGCCGAAACCCAGGACATTTAATAAGGAATTCACAAAAAAACTGGTGGGCTACTTTGAAGGAAGGGCATCCAACAGTGTGGCGGAGGTCAATGATTGACTGAAAAAAATAAAAAAACAATAGGTCATTGTGTGTGCCCACGAGTGAACATTTTTTTCTCTTTACTGGTGGACCAAATAGACAGTCTGGTGGGCCGAAAACCTCACCAGTTAATGTGCTAAAAAAAGGCTATCCAAAACCTCGGAACGTTCTACTGTATCAAATGAAACTTACACAAAGCTGACAAAAACTCAAATGTTTGATGAAGTGACCAAGACGTCGATGCACTGCGTGGTTTAGTATGTGTAGTAACAGCACGTGGTCAGTCCGAGTCTTACGTCAGCTGGATGGAGAAAAACGTTTAAACAATAGTGTGTGGATTGGGGGATATCAAACGAGTTCAACGTGGCGTGATTCAATTCTTATGCAAAGAAGGTGCTTCGGCCAGTGAAGTCTTTTGTTGAATTCTAACAGTGAATGGGACTTGTTTGTGATCGATGATAAAACCCAGTGCCACCATTTCGAATCAGTGACGAAGAGAGTTTCGAATAAAGACGTTTCTCTCCAAGACTATGATGAACTAATCTACTTTCACGGGCAAGGTCATGTTGATCGTCTTTCTTGATGTCAACATACCCATCCATCTCAAAACTCAGCGCACCACTTGTGATCACAGGGCTTTTTTAAATATTTACCAGTGATACCTCCATCACAAGGCATTTTACGAAAAATTTCAATTACAAAAGCATCTTCTTCAAGTATAAAATAAATCAGGGCACTTTGTATTCGTTTGTACGCATTCAACACATACTATATTTCAACATTCTTCTCTACCAGGTGTACTCGTGCCTCAGACTGATAACGTTCTATACAATTACATATAAGCCACGTTAACATGGGAAATAAAATATCCCGGGAAGCTACCGGTAACAGGGATTTCCGCAACAACCCGTTTATATGGCGTTCAGTTTATGACGGTATTCACCCTCCCTTCTTTCCGGAAGTCGTCACTGGTCACTTGGGTTGAACTGTATAAGCTATTTACAGTGGCTATAGGTTGAACGCGGAAGTGGTTAGCTCAAGATGGCTGACGAAGGAGCTAATATAGTAGTTTTTGCGGCACAAAGGATTATGGGAAAGGAGGTCGGAGTTACCCACCATTATTTCGCAACAAAAAATGGGACTCTTTTAAGGGATCTCCGGCCTTCACTTTTCCCCCATGAGGAAAAAAAAGTTGCTATGCAGGTAATAATCACCAAAGCAACCCCCAATCTTTTTACCCCAATACACATGTAAACAGGGCTATAAACACCAAACCTTGTAGCGCTGCCACCTCCTTGTCACCACATCCAGTACTTCACCTGTTGTTAGCTCCGTTTATATTTCATTTGAACAACCTATACATGTACACGATGCATTCACAAATATGTAGGTAGCCGATGTTTTCTCGACTTGCTTACTCTTTGAAATTTTGTTTTCGGCATGTTGTTATTGAAAATTAAAATTACCCTTCATTTCTTTTTAACAACTTTCTCTACATCCAAATACGTTGTAAAATCTCATTTACAACTACCGATTTGCAGTATTATCACAGCATTGTCATCAACACGATTGGCCTATTCCCATCTTTTCTATACCATTGGTCATCTTTTTCACTCTTTGAATATATCGATATACTCAATTTTTTTTTTTGATGAACACATAAGTAATAATAAGTATTATGTCATCCCATAAAATTATGTTATTTTTTCTCTCAAGGAAAAAAAAGAACGGAGGGACATGTCTTGATCTTAATCTTTGGTAATAGTGACGTCTGTTTCTATATTTCACAGCTCTCTGCACCTGTTCGTTAGAAAACTGTGATTTTGAACTTAAAACTCGTCCTCTATTCATCGCATGTGTTCTCCATGTTTCTCAGTTCTCTCAGGATAATTTAAGAGAGGATGAAACGGACTGATAATAGCTGGTCCAGCGAATAAGGCTCATAATGTAAATGTTCACATTTTGGGGTGATTCTACTGTGATGTTGAGTCACTGGTTACCTATTTCTCCAGTTCCTGACACAGAAATAAGGTCAAAATACGGCGAATGGTTGGACGGGTCAAAAAATAGAGTACTGTGGCCAATTTTTCAACCATCTGAAGTAATTTCTCCCTAAAAGTTGCTCTCAGAAAGTTGTTCTTGTTGTTCAGCTCGGCAGATAACTCTTGTTCCCTGATAACAATAAAGCTCCTGTTTCCAGATTTGAATCTTCGACATCTGCGGACATCAAGGGTCCCATGACCATTCACTACACTCATGCATCGTGCCATTACGATCATCAAATGACCCTGATGAAACTCAGAAGGCATAACACGGGACATATATTCTTCAGACACTGCCCAATCAAACATGACTCGGTGCTAAACAACTTGCTTCAGGTAAATATAGTCGAATCCCGTTATAGCGCTAACCCCGCTTACGGCCACAAATTTTCAGTGAAAAAATCTTCTATATAGGAACTAAATTAATGCAAAAACTCCGTTTTAGCGCCAACTCGTTATAATACGAACAATTGTTTGGATGTCTACAAAGTCAATGTGTCATTTTCCAAGAATTTCCACAACATTTTTTCTCCTATCATTTTGCTTTTTTTTTCCGAAAGGAGTCGAGTATTTATCCTCTTCATTCCACTGTTATTATGGGTCAGCCTAAAAATAGTTAAGAGCAAATGACTTGAAGAATAAAGAACTGAGTGGTTAGGAGTTTTTAGAAAGCACATTGAATACTTAAACGTGTGTAGGGACCAATATAACCAATATGTTCAAAGAAAAGAATTTATTAATAAGTGAAAATGCAATGGCGTGCTTTACAATTTGATCAATGTCGCCAAGAAAAGTTTTCAACAGTGCGTGTTTTTACTTGCTAGTCATTACATTTTGCATTTTGAGTGGTATCATCTCCCTCGATGTGCTCCATTCAAACATGTCGAAAGGAATTTTTCTTTGAATATCTGAAAAATTTGTGATTATATAAAACCAATACGGACTAAAAACAGCAATGCTGTCATTTTCCTTTGTTTACTTTGTTTTTGTACTTATGAAACGCGTCGCTAAATATATGCAGAATTAAAATAATTTCACAGGTAAGTCTATGTGTTTTTCTGTTAAGTTTTATATCAACAAATATTTAAGTAATTGTGTGTGTACAGTGTTTATAATTTCACGAATTTTCTCAACTTAAAATTGAAATGCTTATAAAATAGGTTATTTTATTTATGGAGTAACCTTAATAGGACACTGAGATACAGTAGTCCATAATAAACGTGTAAATTTATTTAATGGAGCTTCTCTGAAAAGCTATTCCGACCACGATCGATATAACGCCAATTTTTTAAGGAATAGATGGTGGACTTACAACGAGGTTCAACTGTATTGCTCTGCAATCAGATACATAAAAAAATATTTTATAAAGTGCTAATTTCGCGACTTTTGGAATAAATAGTTACTAATTCGTTCGTCCTATAGCACGGTTTTCTGGCCATGCAAGACAAAACGACATTAATTATATAGAATGCCTTATTAGTAATTAAACAAGGGTTGAATATATAAGAAAAAAACAAAAGCAAAAAAGATGACTATGAAAAGTTTTCTTCAAAAGGAAGCAAATAATGATATTTACATTTACATTTTTCATGTTTTCTTTGAACCTCCGGGTCACCTTTGCAATTTTATTTTTTTGATGCTCAAACGCAATTAAAGTTTATTTATGTACACGAAATGGTCTTCTTTTGTTTTATATTGATTTAGTCTTTCATCATCATTTTATAATTATCGGTATACGACATTCAGACATGGAGAGAGAGAAATACGGCATTGTGGCACCACCCAGAAAAACGTCAGCAAATGCCTTTAGAGCATCGCTTTCATCATTAACTGTGAGTGACATTCGCCTCGTTCCTGGCGCACGTAACGAATTCTATGACGTTCTTATGCCGTCTGTAGCCACGCATGTTTTTAGCGTAACAAACAAAAAGATAAAAGAAAATAATAATAATAATAATAATAATGTAGGCATTAACGCAAGAAAGAAAAAACGATGTTCCATTTGCTTATTTTCCACATCTTTCATTTCACAACCCCTGCCTGCCATATTGAAATTGACATGAGCTATGGCACACGCATGATTGGCTAGAAGAAGGTTCAACAAGCGTCAGCCGGCTTGCAAAGAGTAGTTAGTTAGTGCTAAGACAGGCTGGTGGGTAGGTAGACAAGTGAAATGTGTGCACTTGACCTTTTACCACCTTATAATTTTCTTTTCCTTTTCTCTTTTTGGGGGGTGAGAAGAATCAAAATGTGATGGTAGAGTTTATTAAAATGTTTTCGCCTTTGCTTAAATAGGCGGAATATGGATCTTTGGTCACATGTTTTGTGACAAGGAAAATATTGGCTATCTGTTTGCAAGCCGTCTGTCCATCTTCAACATGCATTTCATTTTGAGTGACAGCTGTAGACAGGCAACTGAGAGAAAAAGAAATATAAAAAGAAAATACTTTTTTGCCACATATTGCTTTGCAGAAAGCTCTCGAATAAATTACATGTAATAGAATATTACATAGCTATGTGCTTAGCAGAATGTTTATCCATTGCCTTAGTGCACCAAAGACTGTTGTTTCGTACTTGATTTTGTTTTCTTCAAGTTTTTAAACATCTTAAAGGATCGCAATTCCGTATGGGGACTTTATTTTCAACAATAAAAATCACGTACCAAAAATGAATTGTCGGAATCGAATAACTAGGACTGGCGATATCGATTAGGATTTTCAACAGGTTAATCAAAAAAATGTATCGATTAATTGAATTTATAATTTGCTATTTTAAAATATTGAAATTCAAATTTATTGATTTGGCTCTGAGTCATAATCGACATCGCGTAATTTTAAAATATGTCAATCATTTTATATATTGTATTTCTTCGTAACTAAAAATTTCATAGAAAAATTTTGGAAGTACGAATTCGATAGCGATAAGATTGAAAAGCACTCAAAAACGTGAGAACTTTGCTGTCAACGATCCTTGCCCTGAGCTAAACTGGCATTATAAGCTTCCGTGACTAAAGTCAAAGATGTTTGATTTGTTAGTGAATATTTATTGTTTGAATACGAGAACTCAAATTACAGAAGCGCTGAGCATGGCCCCCACATCTTGCAGCGGATTCCCTAGGCTGAGATACTTTGTGCGGCCCCCCAGGCCGGACTACTTACGGGCTCCCTTTCATAGCGAATTTATAATTTGAAAAGAAAAAAAATCGATGAAAATCGTCCTGGGCATCAGTGCTACAGCCCCACTCTTGTGAGGTTCATGGCCCCGAGTATATATTCCATTTGGTTATGATGAAATCAGACCCAGCACTGACCTTACTCGCTGACTTATTACCATATCTGTTTGCAAATACAAATAGTAGTATGTGCAATGGAGACACTGCAGGTAAACAACAATTTGCCTTTTTTGTGTAAATTTCTAAAAACTTTGACATTCCATAATTTGAATGATTCAATTCTGTCAAGTTATACAAACTGAAAAGCCAAAAAAGTGGTACAGGCATGCGTATGCAAATAAAGAGATATGGAACCAATCAGAGTACGGCGCTGCGTACGCACAAGGTTTTAAATCCTCTCTGTATGAAACTATTCTAATGTACGACCCCTCAAGCAAAGACAAGCATGCAAAAAAGGAAAAGAAGATTTTTCGAGGGAAAAACGTGTTTTTATCTAAACTGAAGAGCCAAAAAAACTGGTAGATGCATGCGTATGCAAATATTCAATTTCGCATTTATTTATTATATTTTATTCTTTTTGATGTGTGTTTCATTCCACGTCGCTAATTTATGCATGGTGCTGGGATCTAAATTTTCAGTTTAAGTGGAAGGGATTAAATTCAGAAGCGTCGGAAGATCGAAAGAAGTTATATAAACAGTTCCTAATGTAAGAAGTTTTAAAATTTGCCATTTAAGAGATACTAACCCCCGGTCCGGCAAACATAGTTCGCCATACGGGGTTCCCCGAAGGGAGCATTTATTTTTTCCACAAAAAAAAAAATCAACTTTACTTACCCCAGGGAGCAACCATTAACAACTCGCGAGCAGCAATTTAGTGCCCCTGGGGTTTATAATCTGACATTTAAAAAAAACGAGGCTTGTTTTTTAATACAATAAACAAATCAGACACCAATACTTATTTCTCGGCCGAGGGTGTAGTAGCCCAGGCCGATAAGTTACTCGCCTAAAGTACCAAAGGATGTTTAGAGGTATCGCGAGTTTGATACCCGGTTCGTCCTTGTCAGAAACTTTCCTGACTCGGGTGGTACAACAGAAACGGCGAAAACATGACCACAGAAAAAGATTGCTACCTCAGGGAGTCCCACATTGAGAAGTTAGCGCACCAACCTCTCGGTGAGTATTAGAAAAAGGCTGCCGTTCGGAATCAGCAATAAATTGTAGGTCCCGGTTTATTTAGCCCTCATATGCGAAAATGACGGTGGTGCGACAAAAATGATCAAATGATCTTTTTTTAGTATGCTAATACCACCTACTGAAGTGGTATATAATTGGGTTGCTGTATTTTTGTAATATATGACATCCATATTTGTTATGGGCATCTTTTTCTCAACCACCTTGTTGGGCATTTTGCCTGTTGTAGCGTTGTATTTGTATTTGTATACATAGACAGAATCTCATACACACAAAATATTACAGCACAAAAAATGTAAAAAAAATGCATAAATACAAAAACACAAAAACAATAAAAAATGCAAAAAATATAAAAACAATGCAAAAAATATAAAAACAATGCAAAAATACAAATATATATATATATACGTCTCCGTCGAGGTTTTCAATATAATATTATACACAACATGTGTATGTATATATATATATATAAACATTAACCCAAAAGCAATTCATATATTTGGCTCCATTATATTTTAATAACCTGTTATGGTCGATGGGTCTCTTCGTACCAGATTTGGATTTACTTCCATAAATTTCACCAAGTTTGTGATCTTCATAGTTAGTGTTTGCCTTTTTGGTATCTGTCTCCTCCAATTGTCAATATTTCTAATTGCTGGAGCATGTTGGTGGTATGGTGCAGTTGCTGAACATTTGGTGGGGTAATGCAACTTGTTCCCGATTTCTCCGCATCTGCAGTCAGGGCTTTTGAGGATTTCGAAGCGGTGGAGGTGCTTCGGAAAAGGACCATGTCCTGTTAGGAACATTATGATCTCTTTTTCCCAGTTCAGGCATTTTGCCTTCACCGTCTTAATCAATTGCTGTAACTGGACATCTGGACTAGAATTTTACGTCCCGGGTAATCCTACACATCCACTGTTGACAATAAATCTGATGACCGGGAAAGTCAAGGAGTGTCATTGATCTACAAGTGTCTCTACTTATAGCGTAACACTTATTCAAACAAGTCGATGTTCATTGCATAGAAATATTCATGTAATAATCAGAGGAGGTTTTATGGGTTTTTACCGCTATCCATACGAAGGCTTTTAGCAGCTGGCTGATGGGAATATATATTTAGGAAAGAGAAAAAATTTATTTTCCCTTGGTGAGGAATGGAACTCACGTCCTCTCACTTTTCGGGTGACCCCCCCCCCCTATACCAATAGACTACAAAGGCAACGAATATTTCCAACTTTCCTTGGAGCTCGTGTGTACTGAATTAGTGTGTTCGTGACACTATTTTCATCAGAATATCTGGATTTAATGGTGAGCTAGAAGCGCTGGAAGATTAGCGAAATGCAAAATCGAATCGTCCCCAAAATCTGTAATCATCTCAATTCCGTAAACACCGTTCTAGCTACAATCGGTCAAATTCACTAAAACTTGTCCATTCTACTAACTTTGGAATCAGCCTGCAACAAACCGTATCGATGTTCTAGTTTAGGAGAAATTTAACCTTTTGTTTGAAATATATCTCTGAAATCAGTTTTTGTCGAAGTAGACATTTTCGTAGATTTTGCACTGCTTTCATCTTTCAGCGCTTGTAGCTCGCAGTTAAATCCAGATATTCTCATGAAATCACCTAATAAGATTATTTTCTGCTTTTTCCAAACACAGTATGTGCTTAATTTGCGTATAGGGTTTTCAGAAACTTCACAAATTTCGGTTTATTTTCCCCTGACGCATTTCTTTTCAATAACCAATTTTCCACCATAGCTCGAAAACGGTATAGAGATAGGACAGAGTAGACATGGGGTTTGAAAAAAGTTCTACTTGAACTCGTCTATCATCCCCTTTCATTTGGCAGATTAGGTGCAGGGCTCACCCTGTTATAAATATTACTCTTTATGTAATTGTAAAGCTTATATATGTATTGCAAAATATGTATATATAGTCTTAGTATGAAAGGATGACGCCACTCCCCGCTACCATACGAACGATTCATTCTTTCCAAATGATGAGTCATCCTTCCATAAGTCGCCATCTGGTGGCATCGTCAGCAGTTGTGAGCTTGGCCGCTATGGTGATCGAGTGGTCATAGTGACGGACTCGCATCGCGAGGACCCGGGTTCGAGCCCCACCGTCGCTATAGTGGTGTTCGGCTGAAGTTGGTTTTCTGTGGTTCCCAACTTCAAGGCGCTAATGCGAGCCGATCTCCCCGTTAAAAAGTCTCGCCACAGAGAGCAACAGACCTACAAACAGCCCAAATATAATTCAATCATAACACATCACTCACTTCCCTTCTGAAATATAGATTGCAGCACTGAAAAATCAAACACAACACTACATATGCACTCAGACTGCTAGGTACATACACAGTTACACCTCACTAGGTAGTAAATCGCTTATAAATGGTGATAGACCAGAGTTGTGCTCGGTTTGAAGGAAAAAAAAAAGGTTGTAAGCTTGGCCTGAGACTGGTCCGGCCGTCCATGTACGGTCCCTTTCAGTGCACACGAGCTCCAAGGGAAGATTGAGATAGTCGTTGCCTCTGTAGTCTAGTGGTCTACGCCATAGATTTCCAACTGGTGTTCCCCGGAACCCTAGGGTTCCCTAAGAGTTTTTTTGGGGTTCCGCGGAATAAATCCGTGACGTTTGATTTACGTTCTGATTTTTGACGAAACTTGAAAAATCTCAGAACCCGGAAAGCTTCGACTGGAAAAATTTTCTAATCATTGATACCCGTAAAGCTGTTCTTTATTGTAAATTCAGAGAATAAAGTATGCAAATTAGGAGGAGGAGCTCAGCATATCATTTTGCCCGAGGTTCAATGATTATGCCAGGACAGGCTTGAGGATACCACATGAGTTAGAAAAATATTAATACAAATACAACGCCACAACAGGCAAAATGCCCAACGAGGTGGCTGAGAAAAAGATGCCCATAAAAATATGGATTAACTCAAACTAATTAAAAAATTAGTTTGAGTTCTGTCGAAAAGCTTTACAACCATCAAGGGGGGTTGTTTTGGGTCCCCTGGGACGCGAAAACGATTATATACAATATATACATCACACATAATACACGAAGCTGCCTCGTGACATTTGGCCAGTCGTGGCCCAGTCTTCAAAGTTCAGCACCCTCACGAGCAGTTGTCCAATTGGCGCTGTTTTCAGTGAGCTGCCTCACGACAGTTGCCCATACGGCGCAGCTTTTGCCCTCCTTCGAGTAACGTTCGCAGATCTTGTGGACAATTGAGTGGTGGGCTCCCAAGTTCGTCCCAGTGCTCGGTTGAGCCCTGAGCTTCATAATCATCAAGGGTTCCGCGGAACAGGTTTATATCTGCTGAGGGTTCCGCGAAAGCCTTTACATTGGAAACCCCTGGTATAGGGCATTCACCCGGAAAGTGAAAGGACGCGAGTAATAATTCCCCGCAAATGCAGTTGAATTTTCTCTCTCTTCAAAAATTCATTTTCATGTCAAAACGTAAGCAATATTTTGTTGTGATTTTATTTGAAAATGGAAGTGGATATATACATAGAAATTTTTCTAACCTAACTAAAAGAGAGGGGGAACTTGATTGATAAGTTAACAAGAAATTTTAAATGTCATGCAATTTGAATGAGTCACGGTAAAAAAGAACTTTAACCTCCTGCATTTAAAATGTTAATTTGAATAAGTTATTTTACGGTCTGCCAAATTTCTCCACGCTTTTAGTTGATTTGAAATAATGATTTTTATTTCCAGTTCCATGAATGTGTGTTTCGCATTTCTCTTTTCAGAATTCGTTAACTAGCTGTAACCAGGTACCATATTCCCTGAATTCTGCACAGTATGTGATGAAATAACCTGAAATTTCAAGCGCGCAATTATTTTAATTTTGCTTAAGTCGTTAATTACTTCTTCAGATACAGTTTATAGAATGAATTACATGTTAGGATGCTATGAGATCAGTGCTTTATGATAGTTTTTAATACTTTTTGGAAACTTAACGTACCTGATCAAGCAAAAATTTGACGTGTTTTGAGGAAAACTTGAAAAGCAGTTGAAAATGTCACATAAAAGAGCAATGCGAATTATAGGATACACGCATACCTGTGCGCAAACGTCAATAACGTATCAAGGTGACTATACATATTTTTTTAATATTAGCTTAAGACCGGGATTACACTATAAAAGTTTTATTAAAGTTTTTTTATAAAACCTGAAAAAATGTAGCCAATAATCTGATCGGTTTCATTTGCCCGAATGTAACCGATCAGCTTATTGGTTGTATTTTTCAAGTTTTATAAAAGCACTTTTACAAAAATTTTATAGTGTAATCTCGGCCAACATTACACTATAAAAGTTTGATAAAAGTTCGTTTATAAAACTTGAAAAATGCAACCAATAGGCGGATCAGTTAAGTTCGCTCGAATATAATAGATGTGCTTGTTGGTTACGTTTTTCATGTTTTATAAAAGAATTTTTATCAAGAATTTTTATCAAACTTTTATAGTGTAATACTGGCCTTAACTCTCATTCGGCGTTGAACAAGGTTTGGCTTGCTAATTGATTTCCAGTTTCGAAGAAAACGTATGAAAGACTGCTCACTTCGCAACTTCCCAGCCTCGTCATAACAGTTTTATCACTGGTAAGCTGTGAGCTAATTTTTGCTTCCAAACCTCGACTGTTTTGAATGATGTCAGTTTGCAAAATACACACATGCCATCAAAGTTTCTGCTTACCGAAAAAAAAAGATTAAAGCGTAGCATATTCTTTTGTTGAAGTATTTTTAATTGAAAGAGTCAGATAAAAAATAATAATGGTTGTTTTTTCTTTACTGAGATGCGCTTTTTTTATAATTTGAAATTGAAATTTTTCATCCAAAATATTGGACAATGTCCTGTAAATTTGAAAAATATTTCTTAAAATAAAAGTCAACAGTGAGTCATATTGAAGAAAGTGTAAGATACTTTATGATCCCTAAGGACTAGATTCTTACTGTTTCAAAATAGAATTCTAACGATGTTATGAAAACAATCGTTAGAATTAGTCCAAGTTTATGGAGAAACTTAGGTCCAGTTAGCTAAAAAAACACTTCAACAACTAACACCGCGCTAATAAAACCTCAGAAACAGCTCTACGAAGAGAGCAATGCATCTTAATCAAGAAACTCGGATGCATTTTGGAATTACTTTCAATACATTTATTGTCAAACATTAACTTTTTTTGAAGCACAGTTTTTGGAGTGACGTCCTTCCTTACATTGTAAAACTAGGACGTTCACCTTGTTTTGCTCGAACGTATCGGAATTGGATACCAAAACAATGAACAATGTCATTCTGGAGTACTTGCTTTGCCCGGGGGCCCCTTCTTACGTCATAGTTGGGCCCTGATCATAACCAAAAGTTTTTGATGTAAATAAAAAGCACAACAGACTAGAAAAAAAAAATATTGGGAGATTCTTTTAAGAACCATATAGTTTTAACAGCATAGAATTCAAAGACATTTTGCTCAAAATACCATAGATTTTGATCATTACTCAAACTTTCAAACAGTAATTTGAAGTAAATAAGTTCATCACATTCGATTCAGAATTTGATTGAAACTCGTTAGGCAGGATACAAGAAACCGTTTTAGTTTAATTCGTTTTCACTTTGGATAAAGTATGTTTCTGTTATTTTACAAAAACGATGTCTATTTAAACTTCAGCTAATTTTATGCGCTCTGCGATCACATAATATGCAATCCTTACGTTATGAACCCCTGGAATCATTGAAGCAATGATTTAAACCAGAGGTTCTTAACGTAAGAATCACGACCGGTCGCCGGAGCTTTCACGAAAAAGTCGTACAAATCCACTTCTATCCTTTTACTAATCTACTTGTTGCGCCACTGGTTTAACACACACACTACTGTAATTTCGAAAACCAAACATTTTTTTAGTAAGGAATATTTAATAAGCATTTTGAAATTCAAAAGAGGTCCATATGGATTGCGAAGTTGATCATGTTATTGATTTTTGGCTGCTGGTAAAAAAAGTTTCCTCAATATAAGCTATGGAATATCAAGATTTTATATATACGTACAAATACGACAATTCAAACTATAATAAAAAAATTAATTTATTTTTCTTATCATATGACTTTTGCATATATTTTAAGTATTGCCTAGTTAAAAAAACTTACATGTGCTACAATGACATAATTTTGAACATGGATAATATGTGTTCTATCAATATCTTAAAATACAGTGAAACCTCGATATAACCTCGATACTCTGCGGACCAAGAAAAAATATTGTTATAGAGGGATTATCGTTCTATCGAGAGGCAGCAGTTTAACATTAAAGCATAGACATTTCCAAACAAGACATGAATTAATATCGTTGTAGAGGGATTTATCATTATATAAGAGGGCTAATGAGCGCAATACTCTATAAGAGCTAACGAGAATTTGAAACTAATGTAGGAATTGAAGAACTAATGAGAATTTGAACCTAATGAAAAAGTTATAATTCGAGAACTAATGAAAATATAGAATTGATGAAAATTCAGACCAGATAAAAGAAACGGTCGAATATTGATGAGAGAAATCATTCCATAATTAATGAAAATTTGAAAGTGATGAAACTTAATAATTAATGGTAGAAATAATTCCAAACTTGAGACGGCACAGCCACCGGACTCCGGAAAAAGAGCCCCGCTATCATTTTTGCAATAGGTAAGAGAGGCCATCCCTTTTATAGTAGCACCTCGTGAGGCCGCACAGGTTGCAAAGCCCTAGTCACCCCTGGCTGTTTGGATTGACGGGGTTTTTAGTTAAGAATTAGGGGACACGCACAAAAATGTGGTTAATTGGATCGAATTCATTATTACAAAATAACGAATATAGAAATACCCGCTTATAGAACGGACCCGCTTATAACAAAGTAAAAAAAACAGCGAATTTGTTCGTTATATGCGAACTTGGTTGGAAAATGACGCGTTTAAGCAAAAGGAAACATGGTTTAACGTAATCATCACGTATTCCCAAGAGATCTTTACGATTTGTCCAAGGATTTACAAGAACATACGCATTTTTCAATAATATAAGTACTTTAAAAATAAATAGATTATCATATACGTCACTAGCAATCGTTACTATCATATCGTTACTAGCAAATTCGCAGATGATGTGAAGCTAATGGGGGCAATCGGAAATGAAAGCGATAGGGAGTTGCTCCAGACCAACTTAAACAAGATTGCAGCATGGGCAAATGAATGGAGCATGACGTTTAGCGTAGATAAGTGCATGGTCGCTCATTTTGGTTCGAACAACCCACGGTTCTCTTACGAGTTGAATGGTGTCACTATCCCGGATGCAACTAGAGTCACCGATTTGGGAATTCTCATTGACGAGCGACTTAAGTTTTCTGAACATTGTTCAGCGGTTGTCAAAAAAGCGAATAGAATGCTTGGTCTCATTTTCAAAAAGGTCTCTTCGCGTTCTCCTAAAGTCATTCTTCCGCTTTTTCGAGGCTTAGTTCGTCCTGGACTGGAGTATGCTGTAAGGTTTTGGAGACCATACCTACAGAGGGACATAGACTTGGTTGAAGGGGTGCAGAGAAGAGCTACGCGTGTCCTTATTGGCACACGGGGCTTGAGTTATGAAGAAAGACTTCATTTTTTGAATATGTTTACATTGGATGAACGCAGGTGTCGGGGAGATATGATCGAAGTGTTCAAAATTTTCAATGGGATGGATAGGATGGACCATGAACTTTTAGTACACCGCCAATCGACTGCTTTTACAAGGGGACACCAGTATCGATTGGTGAGGGACAATGCAAGGTTATGGTGTCGCAGGGAATTTTTCTCCAATAGGGTTGTTAATAAATGGAATAGCTTACCCCCGGAGGTAGTAAATTGTAACACAATTGACACGTTTAAAAAGAAATACGATAAACATGTTGGGGTAAATCGAGAAGCTATCCATTCTTAGAATAAGACAACCATAAGTATTCTTTATGGGCATTGTATAATATTTTATCATGTGTATATATTGTTTGTAATTTGTGTTAATTGCATTTTTAATTGGGTTGCTGTATTTTTGAAACATATGACAACCATATTTTTATGGGCATCTTTTTATCAGCCACCTCGTTGGGCATTTTGCCTGTTGTGGCGTTGTATTTGTATTTGTATTTGTATATCAAATTAAATTAATGCTGTTCTTTAAAAAAAAGTTTGAAAATTTAATTGAAATCTTATATAACTGGACGTTGAATGTTTAGGGTTAAAATCATTTCTGCCTAATAAACATGCTAAATATGAAGTCTTTTCTTTCAGCAAGCATCATGGGCCCCCGGGCCAAATGATTTTTTTGAGGCCCCACAGGGCAAATTCTCGAAAATTTCAACCAAATCTAATTTTTGTGAGGCCCCTTTCCTCTTGAGGCCCCCGGGCCGTGCCCGGGTGGGCCCATGCCTTAAGACGGCACTGAGTGAGACATACGTATTTTCTCCTCACTTTTCCGAACAGTTTAAAAAAAGCTGCCCCCGTTTGAGCATGAGCTCCTTCTCTGAATCTCTTTTTAGTTTACAGATGAGCAGATTACCATCGGATTCTTGTTTTCTTTGAATTCGAACATTTCTTTGATTCCACTTTGCTCCTCAAACCCGTGGATAACGAATTTCGAGCAATTTAGAATTCCTTTGATTTGATATCTCACTTTTTGTCCGTAATTGGCTTTACAAACTGTATAGCTTCAATTTTGAAAGAAAAAGAAGACACTTTGTTGCGCTTGGACATTGCCAAATTTATTCGCACGTGACAACACCACTATTACCAACGTCCGAATCTAGCTAAAGAAGAGAGGGAAAATGGGATAATAGTAAAATAGGACTCAATGGAAATCAGTAAAAAAACCATAAATGCCCTAATAGAATGTCTTCGACGAAAAAAAAGGGACATTATACCAACTGTAACTAAGCATTGTAGAAAGGTAAATTTTCTTACCTGAAAATTTACCTAAAAAGATAAAATTACAAACAAATTCTTGACAATTCCTGTGTGAAAAGCGGGTGAAAATTCGTAATATCCGTGTTCGTTATAAGTGGGTACGACTGTAATGATATCAAATTTGTCGCATTGAAATATTACTTGGAATCCATCCCAGTAATGTTTGTTAAAACTAAAGAAATAAAAAGAACACGGAAACAAAATATTGGACTAATCATGCGCACAGCAAAGTTTCTATTTCTGTTTCTGGTATACAAGCATCAGCGCATAGTGCCATCTGTTTTGTGAGAAACAAACCACCGATGATAAGTAAGCTGTGAAATTGATTACGTTTTTATTTACGTTGATATTGTTAACAACTCTAATAGCATTAATATTCGGAGTAAAAAAAAGAGAATTTGCTTTACATAATTTCATTTAGAGAAACAATATGATTTTTGCGACGTTTCCACAATTTTTATCTTTCAAGACAACTCTCCTTTAACCAGTGTTTCTCAAAGTGTGCGCCACGGCTCGTACAACTTTTCTTAAATTTGTCGCAGTAAACTGTCGACATAGTTTCCAATTCAGTGCTTTGAAGTGGTTCTTTTTTTAGACTACTATGGGGAGCCACAGCCAAGCGTTATCAAAGGGGTCATTCAAGTATTACGTCAGCATCGAGCGGGGGGGGGGGTTCGGATTTGCTGACTTTTGATGACAAGGGGGGGGGGGGTTTGAAGGTTGCTTACGCCATCAACCACCCCTTTTTGAAGATATGAAATATTCTAAGTTGCTGACAGGGGGGAGGGGGGGTCAGTGCTTTGCTGACTTTTGCTGACAAGGGGGGGAGGGGGTCAAAAATGACTGAAAATCTGCTTACGTAATACTTGAATGGCCCCAAACCAAGAAAGCCGCGGATGGCAAAAGTTTGAGAACCACTGTCTTGGACCGGGATTACACTATAAAAGTTTGATAAAATCCCTTTTATAAAACTTGAAAAATCCAACCAATAAAGCTCATAGGTTACAGTCGAGCGAATGTAGCCGACATGCTTATTGGTTGTTTTTTTTTCAAATGTTATCAAAGAGCTTTTACAAAACTTTTATAGTGTAATCCCGGCCTTTAGCCCATCTGTGTAGTTTTCATCATTTGACTCTTAAAAATATCAATACCTATTTACTATTGTTATTACCACTTGTATTTTATTGCGTTTGTCGGGGATAGAAAAATACGGAAAAATTCAGGAAATCACTATTTTTGTCTCTAATAATAGGCAGTATTACAAATTATAGATGAAATTGCAAAACCCAAAACAATTGAAAAATAAAAACCGCGGCAAATCTGTGTGAATGAATGAACGCCACAACTGCAACTGAACTTATCCCGTTGCCGATATCTCTTCCAGTCCGGCTTCATGGCAGACTCTGGACCTGCAGAAAATCTGTAGTGAGACAAATTGTATTCCACTAAAAAATGTTTAACGACAAATATGTGCGGTTAGTATTTGTATTTATAGTTATGATTGTCATAATAAAAGCTATAAAGTTATGAAAATTATCTTCATCCACGATTTTACTAAAGATTCAAAATTCAAATAAACTTTGTTGAAAACCGGGAAATTTTTGTTTTAAAAAAAATAGTTGGGATGATTGAAAATATATGACTATACGGGTCACACTGTCAACCTATAGTATACTTATAATTAATTATTTAACCTAGTGATTCTAAACCTGATGCCGTAAGGGTCCTTGAGGTCCTAGGATATTCTAAGTGGGCCACGGGCAAATATCAAGTGAAAAGGGAACCTCACGAAAGAAGTGGCTCCTCTGTAAAAAAATTACGCGGGGTGTCAAAATCGTTTTGTATTGTATTGTGATACGGGGAGGGCTCGATTTCTACATAGACAAATGTGGCATCTGCCATGGACCTCGTGATTTGGGGACCCCCTCCTCTATAATTTAAATATATTCATTGACTAACCAAATATCTTTGACTCCAATTACAGGGGGGGGGGGGACCCTACTAATTTCTGCTTTGCCCGGGGTGTCGACTGAAGTCAAAATCGGGACCTAATATGGGTATCTACTATTTTTGTTCAAACTATTTTTCACATTATCTGTACATCTGTGGCAACAGGCGTGAACTCATGCAAATCGGTAGTGCTGACGTAATATCGACATCGTGTTTCCTCGTGTATAAATACGTAACGAATATTGTAACTCGCGCTTTCCCTTTTCAGTTAACATGTCCTCATAGTTAATTTTGTGCTTTTGTTGTTGTTGCTGCAATAAATATGAAGTTAAGTTTCCCGAGAGTCTTCGTTGCTGGGAGGGCCGCCTTACATCTATGCAGTACAAAAATAATGCTCCATTAACGTCAATAAGTAATTTGTGCAGTGAGCCTAACCGATATTTCGAGAACGTTGAAAATCATCATTTTGGTGATGACAACTGCTGAACTTATCTTTTTTGGAAATAGTGGAAATTCATACCCTTCTAATTTTTCTTTTAATTCATACTTTATAATTTAAAAAAGATGTATTATATATTTATAACTAGCTATAATACCCGGCGCTGCCCGGGTTTTCTTCAATGAGGCTTTTTGGATCACGTGATATCTCCCTCTTTCTTTGAGGGACATGCAAACCCTGTCTAAGTTAACCAATATGGCGACTTCATGAAATAAACAAATCTAGATTTAAAGAAACATAGAAACGAATATTTTTTTTTCCTTTTTTAAGGGGCGCGTGCGCTAGGTATTTCGACCCCCCCCCCCCCCCGAACTTCAAGTTATCTATTTCTGCCTGTTTCTGCTTCCAAAAATGCTTAATTAAAGCTGGGGAATTTCTTCGATGTACTTTACGGGCCCATAATTAATTTTAAAACATCCTAACCCACACGAATTTATGCAGTTGAATATCGAAAGACAACACGGAGAACTTAATTTTCATGCTTGAGAAAATATAAATAAAAAGTGGAAATCATTGTTATTGCATGGATATTCAACTCAAAAGTAGGTCCGGCTAATTACTTGATATTTAATTTTCTGGGCTTCGTATCTTTAAGCGAACTCAATATTTCAAAAATCGAGAATTCAATATAATTTTTAAAATTATTGATGTGTCAGAAAACCCCCACTAAATTTCGGCATTTCTACAGTAAAATCGGCAATTTTAACACTGATTTCTACGGGGATCATCCTTTGCCTGACCCTCAAAGTGATGATGATCATGACTTCTATTAAAAAAGCCTCATTGCTGGGAGGATAGAAAAAGTGACAAACCATTATAAAGGCATAAACTATTATACATACACTGGCAGCATTAAAAAAGTGACAAACCATTGTAAAGGCATATACACGTCTAAAACGCATTGCTAGGGAACCACGGCAACCAAAGTAAACGTTCGGAAAGTGATTGTTGAGACCTAAAAACCATTGTTGTCCGACAGTTTTTTGCATTTGGGGCATTTGCCCTACTCTGACGAACTTTTAAAGTAGCCTATCGTTCAAGTCGGGTCCCATTTGGTATATATGCAAAATTTGGCGACGATCGATCTAAAATTGTAGATTTGTATAGAGAACACACACACAGACATACAGAAAATCAATTATATATATATAGATATATAAATATATCTACGGATTATATATTTTTATATTCAACTAGCTATAATACCGGCACTGCCCGGATTTTCTCCATATACAATACCTCGGCTAACGAAGATGATTCGTTCCAGAATCACGTTCGTTAGTCGAAACGTGGTTTTCCCCCCTACGTTTCTATGGAAAGCCATTTAATTCTTTCCAGAAACTGCCCTAAATTTGGAGATAAGTTTTTTGAAACACAAAAGAACGCTATAAAAAACCAAAACTGACTGAAGGCGAAAATGAACATCTTCAAAATTTAATAAATGAGAATCTGTAGGAAGATGAGAGAGATGCTGAAGATATTTTTATTTTCTAGTATGTACACAACACCAGCTTTGGTCTACTAAAGATGTTGCCACAGCCCCAGTCGAGTCCGTACGTGTTACCATCCATTGGTGAACTTTGGTGTTAACTCATTTCTGTTTCGGATACATGCAGATAGAAAAAGAAAGGTCCTAGAATGTCCAGACTTCAGTTTGAGGCTAAGAGTTTTACTCTGAAAGAACGCGTACTCTGAAAACATGGGCTCCTCTTTTTTTCTACGAATTTTATATTTTAGCTGAATCTCTTTTATATTACATGAAACGATTCAAAAACTCTTACAAATAGAATTATAGGTGCATCTGAAAAAATATTCCGAGGTAGATATAAGTTAATCGGGTTCGAGTGACAGTGATTCTGTTGATGACTAGCGTGAAAGTTCAGATCACGAAGCTATACGTCCTCAGTTCCTCTTCACGGACGACAACGGTACACCGCATCGTGCAGTGGTTGTCGCAGAGCTGTTGGAAAGGGAAGATATTCAACGCATCGATTGGCCGGCACGGTTCCCTGACGTAATTCCAATCGAACACGTATGGGACACTCCAGGGAGACGCTCGGCAGCACGTTATCAGCTGCCAGCAACGATTCCGGAACACTGCGATTGACGCTACAACAGAAATGGACAGCAATGCCTCAACAGCTCGTTGACAACCTTGTACTCATCACAGGCAGTCAATGTAAATCCTGCATAGCAGTCAGGGGTGATCATATCCCCTACTAAAGGCTGAATTTTCCTTGCCAGTAGATTCTCACATGGACGTTTCGGTCTTCTGTCCAATTGTGCTCGAAGCTAATTTTTCAATAAAGTTCCTTTTTATTTGAAAAGTAAACAAAAATTTGTTTACTTTTCCCATGTTCCCGTCTTGGGGATCTTATGATATTATTTGTGTCGATTTGGAACACTTTTGCACGACGTCACATTAAAAAAAACCATCTCATCCTTAATTTTTGCACATCAGTGTATTTCTTTTCTAATTTATTTGAAGAAAAGTAATTCAATGATATAAAATCTATTTGAATAATTAAATTGAAACGTTCAAATTTTTTGCGCACCTAGTTCATGTGCCGTCCCTAGTCGAAAGGTGAGGGACCACAGGAGAGCTGTAAAGAAATAAAGCTTTCAAGTGAAGTATGGTGGGAGAAAATGTAACTACTCTCTTATTCCCAATAAACTAGCTAATCACAAGCAAAATCTAATTTTTCGATGGTTCTTTTTTCCCTAAAATGTCTGTCATAAAAAAAAAAATGCATCGCGAAGAACAATATCTTCATTTGATAGCGCGTACAAGATGGTTTAATTGTCTACAAACATCCCCTAAGGATTTTGCATTATAATGTCAAATGATGAAGTGCTCTTCGCGATATGTATCGAGAGAGAACAATTTCATGCTCAATCATTTTTTTTTCCAAACTGACTTGAAAACACCGTAATTATTTAAATGTACGTCATTTTGGCAACTCGATATCGTAATATCAAAAACTGATGAATTTCCGCAGTTCTTGCATGAATGAGTTCGTGGTCACGCTTCTATATGTTCGAGACACGTGTTATTTGAACGCTCTTGGATCGATTACGAACCATACGTCTTAAGTAAAATATCTCTAGACGTAAAAAATTCATCGAAGAAGATGATTACCTGTCGTAATCACTGAAACATCATGTGCTGCAATGCAATATTGATGCACTATGTCATTCCAATGGATCCACAACAAACCCAATGACAAAATAATGAGAAAGAGAAATACAATATTTTCCTATTCTCATCTTGAAGGAAAGTCGAACATAATGTACTATTATGCACGTTTGGAGTATAGATGTTTCAACTTAGACGTTTTCAATGATGGTGATTCAGAAAACCGAAATGACGAATCGTCATAAATTATAATAACTATGAAATTGTTACATCCATACCTTTATTTACTGAAACACCGTCATGAAGTCTCTTTTAGAATTTTAAAACTACAGTGGAACCTCGATTATCTGGAAGCGGATTAAAAGGGGTAAAAACATTTTAAACTTCACGAGAGGTTAAAAAGAGCTGAGCATGAAATTATTGCTTAGATAATGAAAGGTAAGGCAGTGGTTCTAAAACTTTTGTTACCCACGGCTCGCTTGTCAGATTCGTGGTTCAGCTGCGTCTCCCCAGAATATAGTTCAGTACGTATTTTCACTTATAAAAGAACCACTTCAAAGCATAAATAGGCAGTGTCGTCTTAACGCATGGGCCCACACGAGCACGGCCAGGGAGCCTTAAGACAAGAAAGTGCCTTACAAAAATGAGATGAAATTGAAAATTTTCGAAAGTAACCATGCAAATTTATAGGCAACCATTTTTAGCCAGGTAGGGCCTCAGGAAACTCACTTGACCTGGGGGTCATGATGCTCTAAAGACGACCTTGTAAATGGGTACACACGCACACAAATATCTCTAGCCAGCTCACCTCGACACCCCGTCAAAGGTAGAGCCGTCTTAACGCATGGGTCCACCCGGGTACGGCCCGGGGGCCTCAAGAGAAGAGGGCCTCACAAAAATGAGATCTGGTTGAAATTTTCTAGATTTTACCAGGTAGGACCTCGAAAAAAACCCTTGGCCCGGGAACCCATGATGCTTTTAAGACGGCCCTGGTCAAAGGTTGATGACGCACTTAGGAGTCGTGAAGCACACTTTGAGAAACACTGAGTTAAGGGTAATATTAATGTTATTCGGTAATTAGAAAAAGGTATTATTCAAGTTATGAATATTTTTTATCATTCGACCTTGTTTGCTTGAAATTGTGTGACTTTACTTTCATTTAAGAACCTCAACTTGAAGGGGGGCCCTGGAAAAAAAGAGTATTTAAAACCCTTATCAATAGGGCAAAAATTTTTGGTTTATTTGCTAAGAAATTCCCTAAATTTAATAAACTGTTTAATTTAAGGGGATAAAATTATAGGGGCCAGGGTAAGGCCCCCTTGTCATTGCCCCTGGAAATCAGACCCGTGCATGTACAGCTACTACGTAATAAATATAAGTTTAAATAATAAATATTACAAATTCATGTATTAATATAAGTTTTTTGTGTACAGTATTTCCGCTTTTCTTATTCTAAATTTTGGCAATTTGAAATGGGTAACATAAAGCTATACACTTCTGAATCATTGTCTCCACAAGGATGATGCTGACAGGGCTCAGAGACGATTCTTGCGATTTTTCGTTTTTTCACGTTATAAATTTACTATAAAGAGAGCCCACTAATCATTAATTATTTTTTACTTAGTAGCGACTGGGACAAGCAATATTAATGATATTATACGGCGGCAGACACACAACGCATATTTCCTCAAACATTCATAGCTAAATTTTGCTACGACTATATTTCGGGATCTAAACATATCTCGACATTTTGTCTGCATCTGCGGTAAATACTATGAGCGAAAAAGAAGCAATGGAAGGATTAGAATAGCTGAGAGCAAAAATTACAATTTGTCTTACTGAGTTTATTGAGTTGAGGGTCCTCTCTTCCCGACAAGATCACAGGACTTTCCTGTCGTCATCATAATTTTTCGTTGGTAACCCTATGACCAGAGTTAATTTCTTTCTTTTAGCATTATATTTCCCATTTTCTCCCTCGCTACGTTTTGACAAGTAAAAATGATATAGGCTAATAGCATCCTAGTACACTGCTCAAAACAATTAAGGGAGCAAGCAAAAAAGTGAAGAAAACCGTGCGAGACAGCCACGTATTGGCATACAATGGATAATACACGCGTATCAATGCGCAATACAGAAAAAAGACATAAAAAAATTTGGAATTAAGCTTTAATTCTTTGAAAATATGGAAAAAACATGAAAAGATGATTTAGGGCAACAATTTGGTTACATGTAAACGATAAAAAAAAGTACTGTTTAGACATGATGCATGAGTTTTAATAGGGCGTGTGGTCTCCTCGAACAGCTAAGACTGCTGCACACCTGTTTGCCATGGATGCGATGAGGTTATCGATCAGACTTTGGGGAATACTGTTCCACTCCTCAAGAAGTGCAATCTGCAAGTCTCGGACAGTAACAGGCGGCCTTGGTCGCGCAGCAATGCGTCGTCCGAGCATGTCCCAAACATGCTCAATTGGATTCAGGTCAGGAGAGCACGCTGGCCATTCCATACGCTGTATTGTTTCAGCTTCAAGCATGTTCTCCACCAGACGAGCTCTATGCGGTCGGGCATTATCATCCTGGAAAACAAAGGAATCTCCAATGGCTCCAGCGTAAGGCAGTATGTGAGGTCGCAGTGTCTCGTCTGCATACCTTCTGGCCGTCAAAGTGCCATTCCGAACGATATGCAGGTCCGTACGTCCGCCTATGCTGATTCCACCCCATACCATCGAACCAGCTCGTCTGTATTGTGACCTTTCACGAACGAATGCGCGGTTATTTCGAGTGCCCCTGTCCCTCCATACCAGAACACGTCGGGTGTCACACTCCAGACTGAATCGGGACTCGTCTGTAAACAGCACTTGGCTCCAATCATGTTGCTCCCAATCTCGATGTTCAGCAGTTCTCGATGTTTCTTCGGGCCGCACGGTGGCGTGGGGTCAACGGAATGCAGACCATTGGCCTACGTGCATAGAGCCCTCCCTCATGAAGCCGATTACGTACTGTTTGGCTGGACACCCTTCGTCCTGTTGCCAAGAGCAACCGTCTTTGCAGCTGCGTAGCATTCTCTGTTCTGTTTCGACGGGCTGTTAACCATACATACCGGTCATCAGTTGCTGTAGTGGCGCGTGGCCGACCTTGCCCTGGTCGACGTCTAACATTTCCTGTTTTTTGGAATCGATTCCACAGCCTTGCAACAACACTTCTGGTGACTCCAATAGCGTCCGCGACACTACATTGTGTGTGCCCGGATTCCAGTCTGCCTATAACACGCCATGCCATGGATTCCGGTAAATCACGTTGTTGAGACATCCTCAAGTCACCTTGTCTCAAAAAAAAAATACTGCGCAATCGAATTTCACAGTTACGGCAGTAAAACAGACGTTTCTGCAACATCCCGATTTCTGCCCTTATCTCCTTTTTCTGGTTTTTGACGTCATGAACTTTGATTTGCATATGAAGTTTTCTTCTTCCGTTTCCTGCTAGGCTTTAAATTATGGATGATTCATTTTATGTTACTTATCGGTATACATCTTTGCGTAATTTTGTTAAAACCATGTGCTCCCCTAATTGTTTTGAGCAGTGTATTTCACATAGAGCTCCTTGAAACACCAGGATGACTCATCAGTAGGGATGCGTAAATTTTGTATTTACGAAATACACTGCTGGCCACCCAAATTGCAACACCAAGAAAGACAAGAGATATCGCAACAATATTTATTTTGTAGATAACATGTTGACCAAGCATCAAATGATTAAATTTATAGACTTCTGTGAAGTGTCGTTCCTGCCAAAATCAGTAGCCAGAGTAGCCGCCATTGTTGGAGATCACCGCTGCCACACGCCTCGGCATTGATTCAAAGAGACTTTGGATGTGTTCGTGGGGTACAGCAGACCAAGCAGCTTCCACGTGTTGCCAAAGTTGATCTGGTGTGGCAGCTGGGGATGTAATCTGGGTCAATCGTTGAGCAACCATGGACCACATGTTTTCTATCGGCGAAAGATCCGGAGAGCGAGCTGGCCAGGGAAGCAATTCAATCTGGCGATTGACGAAGAACCTTTGGACAATGCATGCCACGTGTGGTCGCGCATTATCCTGTTGAAATATGGCTGTGGGCAAGCCCTGAAGGTAAGGAAGGACAACTGGCTCCAACACCTCGGAGATGCAGCGCTGGCTTTTTAAAGTACCGGCAATGCGTACTAGAGGAGTGCGAGAGTGATATCCAATACCGCCCCATACCATAATACCCGGTGCAGGACCAGTGTGGCGGTGCATAACGCAGCTGTTCAGCATCCTCTCTCCACGGTGTCTCCAGACTCGAATCCGACCATCGTGGTGTTGCAGACAGAAGCGTGACTCGTCTGTAAAGACAATTTCATTCCATTGTGCCGTCCACATCCTTCTTTCAACGCACCATTGGCGGCGGAGACGTCTGTGGTTCTGCGTCAAGGGTAGACGAAGCAATGGACGTCTTGCGGACAGACCACTCTGCTGTAAACGGCGTCGAATGGTACGCGCAGACACTGGATGATGCGGTACAGACTGAATGTGCTGTGCTATGGTTCGTGATGTGGCTGAGCGATCCGTCACTGCCATACGCACAATACGCCTGTCATCACGTGAAGTGGTGCACTGAGGTGGATGCGATCGAACACGTCGGTCCGTCGTACCCTCCTGCATCCAACGATCACATATCCGCATTACAGTTGTTTGGTTTCGTCCAACACGACTACCGATTTCCCTGAAAGATAATCCACAATCTCGGTAGGCCACTGTCCTTCCTCTGTCGAACTCGGATACTTGATCAAAAGATGATCGCTGTTTTCTACGAGGCATAATTGATCGTTTTTTTGAAAAAACCACAAGAAAAACACAATTGCCGTACTTGAAATCGTCGAAATCTCCAAGCCTTAAATAGCGCTTTGAAGTGGCGACACAGGCGCGCGCGATGTGCGTCTGCGCTGAAATTCGAATCATTTGCATATCTCACCTCCGCTAATGCATGTTGTAAATTTCATATTATTTGCATGCTTCCTTCAGGGTGTTGCATTTACGGTGGCAAGCAGTGTACTTTGGTTTTCTGTGGATCCCAACTTCGAGGCGCAAATGCAAGCCGATCTCCCCATTAAAAAATCTCACCACAGAGAGCAACGAGTCTGCAACGATGCAATTATTCAATCATTACACTTTACTCATAATCAGAAAAATTGATGGCAAATGGCAGCACTATAACAACCATTACACATAAACAAAACTTCACGTTTGGTTAACAACACATACACGCACATTTTCCAGCATGGACTAGGTCTTCTTTGCCACATGCTAAAATCTCTTCACTGAGTGAATGCATTCTTTTTTCTACTCTACCTCTCAGAGAATAGTCACCGCAGCCGATAGCTCTGCATAATTTAATCAAAATCGGAAGAGTGATAATTCTAACACCGGGGTTCCCAAACTATTCTCCGCGGAGCACTAAAGGCTCAGCCAAAGATTTCTTGGTGTTCCGCGAAGAAATTGGAAAATACATCATTTTCCCAAGTATTTTAAAAACTCACATGTATTACTAGATTGAAGATGAGAGCTATCTTCTTTTTGCACCAACGAAAACAAATGTTATTTTTAATTTGATAAAATGTATGGTATTTTTAATTTGTAAAAATGCCCACATAAGTTCAAGAACATACTTATGAAGTAACTCTGTAACTGTCTGCCCCATGCCCTTGTATGGAACCTCGGGGCCACCAGTGACTGCGAGAAAGTCCAAGTCGTCATCGTTGTCAGTGAAACCTTCGGCATCTCCATGCTCTGATAAACGTTCCTGTAGGGGGAGGGTGCCGCTAGCTGCCTCATTCGATCTGATGGGGGGAGGGTGTTTGGTCCCTCCTCCTCCTACGGTACCACTTCATTCTCTTCACTTTTTCTAATACAAATACAAATACAACGCCATAACAGGCAAAATGCCCAACGAGGTGGCTGAGAAAAAGATGCCCATGAAAATATGGATGTCATATATTTCAAAAACACAGCAACCCTATTAGAAATACAATTAAAAAAAATTATAAACAATATATACACATGATAAACTATACTTGTATTATACAATTCCCATAAAGAATATTTATGGTTGTCTTAATCTAAGTATGGATAGCTTCTCGATTTACCCCAACATGTTTATCGTATTTCTTTTTTAAACGTGTCAATTGTGTTACAATTTACTACCTCCGGGGGTAAGCTATTCCATTTATTAACAACCCTATTAGAGAAAAATTCCCTGCGACACCATAACCTTGGATTGTCCCTCGCCAATCGATACTGGTGTCCCCTTGTAAAAGCACTCGATTGGCGGTGTACTAAAAGTTCATGGTCCATCCTATCCATCCCATTGAAAATTTTGAACACTTCGATCATATCTCCCCGACACTTGCGTTCATCCAATGTAAACATATTCAAAAAATGAAGTCTCTCTTCATAACTCAAGCCCCGTGTGCCAATAAGTACAAGCGTAGCTCTTCTCTGCACCCCTTCAACCAAGTCTATGTCCCTCTGTAGGTATGGTCTCCAAAACCTTACAGCATACTCCAGTCCAGGACGAACTAAGCCTCGAAAAAGCGGAAGAATGACTTTAAGAGAACGCGAAGAGACCTTTTTGAAAATTAGACCAAGCATTCTATTCGATTTTTTGACCACCGCTGAACAATGTTCCGAAAACCTAAGCCGCTCGTCAATGAGAATTCCCAAATCGGTGACCCTAGTTGCATCCGGGATAGTGACACCATTCAACTCGTAAGAGAACCGTGGGTTGTTCGAACCAAAATGAGCAACCATGCACTTATCAACGCTAAACGTCATGCTCCATTCATTTGCCCATGATGCAATCCTGTTTAAGTTGGTCTGGAGCAACTCCTTATCGCTTTGATTCCCGATTACCCCCATTAGCTTCACATCATCTGCGAATTGCTAGTGATCCCATAGATAACCTGATCGAGTTTATCGATAAAAAGTGAAAAAGTATGGGGCCAAAGACACTTCCTTGAGGAACTCCACTTGTGACGTCTGTCCAACCAGAGAATTCCCCGTTCACCACAACTCGTTGCGACCTATCTCTTAACCACGATTCTATCCAATTCAGCAAGTTGCCCCCAATTCCAATGTCGTGTAAACGCTTCAAGAGTTTACCATGTTGGACCTGATCGAATGCCTTCTGGAAATCAAGGTAAACAACGTCTACATTTTTGCTCTTACCCAAGTCACTTATTAGTCACGTGATCATAGAAGCAAAGGAGGTTAGTTACACATGACTTCCCCTTCCTGAACCCATGCTGATTATGAGACAATAGATTATTCTCGTCTATCCACTTCACAAACTGCCTTTTGATGATAATTTCCAAAATTTTCGAAAGGGAACTCGTCAAACTCACTGGACGATAATTGGACTTCGCTTCTCTACTACCCTTCTTAAATATCGGAACAACATTAGCAAGTTTCCAATCCCTTGGGACGATCCCCTCAGCAACACTACTCCTGTATATCTGTGCGAATGGCCCCAAGAATTCATTAGCACATTCCCTGAGGACCCTAGGATAGATATCATCTGGTCCTGGTGCTTTGCTTGCACATACATTCCTTAGATGATTTAGAACCTCCACGTCTTCTACTTGAATATCGTTGAGGGGTTTATTACCCCATGCACCACCCGTATACCGAATATCATTATCTCCATTGAAAACCGACGCGAAAAAGTCATTGAAAGCACTACACATGCCTACATTGCTCTCTAACCTAGATCCTCCTATCGAGAGGGGGCCAACTGTCCCCTTACATCCATTATTGACGTATCGAAAAAATGATTTTGGGTCAGAGATAATGTTATCTGCCAACCTAGATTCAACTTCCTTTTTACTATCCCTTATCGCTCTCTTCAACACTCTTCTTTTATCAGTAAACACTGATAGGTCACCTCGTCCACTTTTATACTCTCTGAATGCTATTTTCTTTTTAAGATAAAGCTTACGCACGCTATCCGTGAACCATAGAGGGTGCGATGTACAAATACGCTTTTTTCGAACAAAGGGTATGACGTGCAAAACAGAGGACAGCTTCGTACTAAATTCTTCCCACTGACTAACCATCCTTACTGATTCCAACAGGTCTTTGAAAACTTCCGCTAACCTTCCTCTCAAAACATCAAAGTTAGTTCTTCGAAAACAAGGAACCAGTCTTTTGATATCAACCTTACCCGAGGAAAAGTTACAGTGAAATCTGACTATACGATGATCACTAGAAGAAAACTCTTCCCCCACCGAAAACAAGATCCTCAGAACTAGTAAGAACTAAATCCATAATAGCAGTACCCCTATTGGCTTCTGATACATGCTGATACAAAAAAATTTCGAGCACCAAGTTAAGAAAGTCTCTTTCATGCTGATCTCTAGAACTTCCTCTCTACCCTTCTACCCTCTCTCAGTTTCACCACGAGGGATTGGCTTGTGTGCGGGCAGTCAGTTGCCTAATGAAGTTGGCTGCCCACTGTCACGACGCATTGGCATATGTCGTGACATGTCTTTTCAAACCGCTCCAGATAGGGGTCGGGAACAAAATTTTTCCCTCTTTCTTATTCCACTGGTTTCAGATTTATCCTGGCAAGCACTAGGTGAATGGACCTATATATATCCTTGGGCTCCAGATAATCCCAGAACCTCTGCTATCTTGTTCACGTCCTTCGACAAGAAGTTGTGGGAACTTTGAGATATGAACTAACTCTTGGGAAAAAAACAGGTAGAATTTTTATCATTCTACCTATTGGTAGAATAACTACGATCAAATAAAAATTGGTGGAAGAAAAAAGTCGTCAGTGAAGGAAACTGACAATTTGATAAATAAAAAAAAATATTTAATCAAATTATATACTTTAGTTTTCCAAAAACGGTATATTTTGTTAAACTCAGAACGTATGGTCATGTCATACATCGAAACTACATGTTTCGATATATGACATGTATTCCCTGCACTGAGCTATAAGTAATTTATTTATAGCCTTTCAGCTGACCTTTTAGCTTAATTTCCTTATAGCTCAGTGCGTCCCTTAGAGGAGAAACGTTGATAAACTTTCGAGTGATACTCTGCATCGAGCTTATATTACTGGAGGGAGTATGACGTCAGCGGTCTCCCCAACATCTCCGTCGGAAGATCACGTGACTCGGTGAAAACAAACACGATCCCCATACATATCAATGTTAAAATTGCCGATTTTAGCAAGAAATGCGGAAATTTAGTGGGGGTTTTCCACCACATCAATAATTTTAAAAACTGAATTGAATTTTTGATTTTCGAAATATTGAGTTCGCTTAGAAATACGAAGCCCAGAAAATTAAATATAAAATAATGAGCCAGACCCACTTTTGAGGTGGATATCCATGCAATAACATTAATTTCAGCTTTTTATTTATATCTTCTAAAGCACAAAAATGAAAATTACTGTCTCCGTATTGTCTTATATTATCCCCTTGCATCAATCCATATAGTTTAGGATGTTTTGAAATTAATTATGGGCCCATATAAATTACATTGAAGAAATTCCACAGCTCTAATCAAGAACTTTTGGAAGTACCTGATCAAAGAACATTTCAACAATTCAGAGGCAACCCGTGGAGACGGGCTCGTTCCTCGCTCAAAGACATGACACATGTCGAGCAACGAGCGTGGGAACGGTAAATCGGATAAAGGCAATTCTGAATGCAGAGTGGCGTGTGTGTTGCGAGAAGAAACGTTAAAAAATCCTACCATCTCCTCCAGGTCTTAAATGGAACGGATTTCCCATTACATGTAACATTTTCACGCTGGTTCCTGCAACAGGGCATAACTGCAGCCACAGTTTGCTGCATCTGTTCTGTTTACGGACGAGGCTACGTTCATATGGAGCTAGTGGTCGCTCCATCGAGCTTATATTACTAGAGGGAGCATGACGTCAGCGGTCTCCGCCTTGGCAGTGCTGAGAATGGTGTCCCCCAACATCTTTCATCGGAAGATCACGTGACTCGGTGCAAACAAACACGATCCCCCATAGAGATCAATGTTAAAATTGCCGATTTTATCATAGAAATGCGGAAATTTAGTAGGGTTTTCCGCCACATCAATAATTTTATAAATTGTATTGAATTCTCGATTTTTGAAATGTTGAGTTCCCTTAGAGATACGAAGCCCAAAAAATTAAATATAAAATAATTAGCCAGACTCCCTTTTGAGGTGGATATCCATGCAATAACCTTAATTTCAGCTTTTTATTTATATCTTCTCAAGCACGAAAATGAGAATTAATGTCTCCGTATTGTCTTATATTATCCACTTGCATCAATCCATGTAGTTTAGGATGTTTTGAAGTTAATTATGGGCCCATATAAATTAATTGAAAAAATTCTGCAGCTTTAATCGAGTATTTTTTGAAGCAAAAACAGGCAGATCAATAACTTGAAAAATTTCGAAATATCTAGCTCCCATAAAAAGAAAAAAAACCGATTCATTTCTATGTTTCTTTAATTAGATTTGTTCCTTTCATAAGTCGCATGTGGCATTCCTTTCATGAGCGTAATTAAAGATAATTCCAGAATTAATGAGATACTTTCAGCATTGACGAAATTGAGAATTTCAAAATTAATGAAAGTGATAATTCCAGAATTAATGAAAGATAATTCCAAAATTAACGAAAGATAATTCCAGAATTAATGAAAGATAATTCCAAATTTAAGGAAAGATAATTCCAGCATTAATGAAAAATAATTCGGAATTGATGAAAGATGATTCCAGAATAAATGAAAGAAAAATTCTAGTTTTAATGAAACATAATTTCAGTTCCAAAATAAATGAAAGAAAAATTCTAGTTTTAATGAAACATAATTTCAGTTCCAAAATAAATGAAAGGGATAATTTCAGCATTAATGAAAGAAAAATTCCAGAATTAAGAAAAAGGGATAATTCCAAAATTAATGAAAGAAATAATTCCAGAATTAAGAAAAAAGGATAATTCCAAAATTATTGAAAGAAATAATTCTAAAATGAATGAAAGAAAACCTTTAGAATTAATTAAACCGATTTACAAGTTAATGAAAGAAAACATTCTAGAATTAATGAAAGAAATAATTTCAGCATTAATGAAAGTGGTAATTTCAGCATTAATGAAAGTGGTAATTTCAGCATTAATGAAAGAAATAATTTCAGCATTAATGAAAGAAATAATTTCAGCATTAATGAAAGAAATAATTTCAGCATTAATGAAAGAAATAATTTTAGCATTAATGAAAGAAACAAATCTAGAATTGATGAAAGCAATTACTCCAGAAGTAATGAAAAAATAATAATTACTAAAGGAAATAATTCCAGAATTAATGAAAGAAAATTCCAGAATTAATGAAGGAAAATCCAGAATTAATGAAGGAAAATTCAAAAATTAATGAACGAAATTTCGCAGCATTAAGGAAAAAAAATTATTCCACCACCAATGAAAGAAATTATTCCAGTATTAATGAACAAATAATTTCATCTTTTTTCATCTTTAGATGAGTTCTCTATCCTTTTTTTTAATCTTTAAAACGAAATATTTAGAGGCCGAACATTTCTACGGGCAAACTAACTTTGTTTTCACCGAGTCACGTGATTTCCTTGCCTTGACTTGACTTGACTTGAATAATTAGTGTCCTCTATACCTACTTTCCTTGCATTTGATGTCGCTGCGTTCGCGGCGGCTGGATGCTCCCTCCAGTAATATAAGCTCGATGAGTCCGTGACTTTAAAAGTTTTGGAGCCACTGTGCCATGGAGGAAAGAATAACAGTATTATAGTAAACGGAATAGTATTAACTGTATTCTTTCCTCCATGGCTATTGGCACCATTGAGAAGAAATATAAGATTATTATTTATTTCTCCTCTAAGACTAGCACATCATTTGGCACGCCTTTTCCCTCCTTTATTTACACTTTCGTAGGTGGCAACACTTTGTTTGTTTTGTAAAAAATATGAAGTTTCGAAACTTGAGTATTTACGAATACTCTCTCCAAAAGGAAGACGATGCGTTATTTTACGTACTTCATTTCGTTGAATTTGATTGTAAACGTATTTTATCTCACACATGGTGCGATTAAAGGTAAGATGATTGCTGTTGCGTGTGTTAAATTGTTGAAATTCTAAAATTCATGTTTAAATTTCGTGTTGTGTCAAACAAGAAATTCACCACCCTTTCTGGTGCGATGATTCAGTTCTCAAAAAAAAAAATTAAATACCACCTCCTAATGGATCTAATTTTTCCATCAACATTTGTTCACCTCTATTAGGCGGCCCCTTTTCCGGAGAGCCGGTTCGATAAGTGGGGAAGGGTGGCCCTCCTAGCGAGGTTTTACTCTAGTTCAGAGTTTCCCAAACTTTTTTGTTCCATCTCCCCCTTCTTCACTAGTTTTTTCTTCTCATTGTCCTCCAAGCCAAGCATCTTATTTTATACCCATACTTTCTACTGCCCCCTGGAATATTCCATTACCCACTAGGGAACAATATTGCCCACTTTGGGAAACGTTCCTCTAGTTTGATTTATGATATCCAACATAAGAGCATGTTCTACCATATCGTCCTCATGCCAGAAGCATAAATGTGCAAATTTCCAAAACTTGGGAAATGTTTAATCATGTTACTCTATAAGTGTCATTTTCCTAAAATTCTTTGTAATGTGTTTCAATAGAGGTTATGCATTCGTGACAAAATTTAGATAATAAAATAAGGGATTCAACCAGCTGATAATCCCAAAAGTGAAAATTTACACATTCATGCTTCTGTCATGAGGGGGACGATATGTATTCTGTACTTTTTTTGCTTCACCCCCTTGAAATATTTTATGTTTAAAAAATGTGTTTGTTAAACCAGTAGGACATTAAATAACTCTATTTTGATTGAAGTGTAGCAGACTCTCGTTAATCCGGCTCATATCAGACCAGCGTGTGCAGGATTACCAAAATTGCCTGATTACTGGAAGTCAATTGAAAAAGCCCATTTAAATAACCTAAACTTCTGCACACAAAGACATAATGTGACATGTTTTCCTCTTCTATGCCGCTGTGGTGGTCGAGTGGTTATATTGCCGGACTCGTGATGCGAGGATCCGGGTTCGAACCCCACAGTGGTGGTCGGCTGAAGTTGGTTTTCTGTGGTTCCCAACTTCAAGGCGCAAATGCGAGCCGATCTCCCCGTTAAAAAGTCTCGCCACAGAGAGCAACAGTCCTACAACGGTAAATCATTCAACCATAACACTTCACTCATAGTTAGTAAAACTGGGGACAGATGACAGCACTACACATAACAAGCATTACACAGAAACAAACTTTACGTCAGGTTGCACTACACGTACACGCACATTCCCGCATGTGCCGATTCGTTGGGGGGTTCCGCGGGGGGGGGGGTACATGTGTGGTGTAGCAGTAGTAGGTAGGGGCTCGGGGATCCATGATGTTCTTAAGTCAGTCACCTCGTTGGGCAATTTGCCTGTTGTGGCGTTGTAATTGTATTTGTATTTGTATTTGTATTTATGCTCAAAGAAAACTCGCCTATAAATGCCAGATTAGTGAACAGGCCAGACTAGCGCACAGCCAGATTCTTGAGTCTACTGTAATTGGATTTGTTTTGTAATCCCCATGCAAATTGTGTAACACCTCAAGCTTAGGTCTTCTCCCATTGTTATTTTTGATTTATATAGATGATCTTCCTAATATTATTGATCGCTCCCACCAGACTTTTCGAAGAGATGTCTTATTTTCTGTACCATAAACAATAAGACTGACCAATGTCTCCATAATATCAACTGTGATTGCACAAAATCTCTTTCTTTGTTTATCTCAGAAATGGCATCACAAGTGTAATGTAAATTGTCACCATTGCCTCGAATTACAAAAAAATATTTCATTTTGGGGGAAAGATAAAATTTGCCATCGGCCAGTGTCAATTTGGCCATTCTATATCCAAAATTAGCAATATGAATTGTATCTGCTCTGACGACATGTCCTGTTTTAGACCTGATGGCAGTTTTTTTGTTGGCAAGATTTGATTTGAGAGTATAACTATCCCTTGTTTTACACAATTTCACTTAATACATTTTTGCTATAATATGATTTTGAAATTTTGATGTAAGAAATCACTACCTTCGAAATTCGGCTTGGAATTTAATTTTAATTCTGAAAAAAAAAAATTAGCTTTCAGATTTAAATTTGACCTCATTGATTCTGTTGTTATAGCAAAATCTGTTGTATTTGAGGACCTATAGTAGATGAGACAAACATGGATAAAATGCTTAAATCCAACTCATCAGCTCCCCAATGAACAACTTTTGGTAATACATTGACGATGGGATCAGAATTTCAAGAAAATGATTGGAGTGATTGTCATATTAACGAGGGATATTTGGGATTCTCTGGCTTTCTATAACAACTTTTGTGTGAATGAAAAATGCAGCTTTTTATCTGAAACTCGACTATTTCATTAAAAAGTTATCAGCTATCATCCTGAACTCTTCAGGAACTAGCCCATGAATTAAAAACAGTCGGAAGTAAAAATTATTAATTAAATTTATCTGCATAGCATAAATTCATGAGATTTATCTACAAGTTTAAATAACCAATTCATTCACAAAAATTTATTTTGCCTGCTGGAGTTAATTTAATTTTTTTTATTCTTCTGTTCAAAAAAAACCTTTTTCCCTCCATTTCTATCTTACCACAAAATTAAATTTTATTCACTTTACGTGGTTTCGCCTTGCACTATTATTTTGTGAAACCAGTTAATCATGTTAAGCAAAGAATGCCTGCAGTAATGACAGGTAATTTAACCTACTCGTTGGTGGGGGCAATGATTGGTGACTTGACACTAATTGGCGATGACGTGCACGATATCATGTTTTTGCAAAGAGGGAAAAATTCCTACAATTTTACTTTTATTAATGAAAAATATATTTTCCTTGTATATTTATTTTTGTATGAAATTTGGATCCATGTGAAAACCTTCCTAATTCTCATTCTCATTCATTGGAAGCTATGAAATCTTAACTGTATTTCTGAATGCTGCTCACCTTGGCAATTGCCCTTAAACAGTTTTATGAGAAAACAGTTTTCATATGTTACCTGCAAAAGACTTCCTCTTGAATTTCTTGACTCAATCAATAATTAAATAGTCACATAGGTTTCCCATTGTAAAAGGGTGTTATTATCTTCATGTCAGACACACTTTTCAAAAATGTCTCTAAAAACTTTTTTCTTCACTGAAATCTAAAAAATTTCACCTGTGACTTTTGATATCTCTGCTTTCAAATACTGTGAAACTCCTCTAAAACTGCCACTCTGCGTTCTGTAAAAAGTGCCTGTCTGTGGTGGTGACTGCCGAATAGAGGTTGTATGACAGGAAAAACACATTTTGGGGGCGTTTCAAAATAACTGTTTTCAATGTCACAGAATAATCTTATGTTCAATTTATTTACATGGCTGAAAAAAAAACCAGATAAATATACAGTAAAACCTTGCTACAACAGTACTTGATATAATGATAAATCCTCTACAGCGGTATTTTTTTAAATGTTGCTTAGAATCACCTGTAGTCTGTAATGTTAAGCTAATCTCTGTGCAACGATATTCTTTACTATGATAAACCACTCTATAACAATAATTTTTGAGGAGGATTTTGAAACCGCTACTGTGTTAATTTTATTTATTTTTCGCTCGATTTTGCAATATTTTTTTAAAAATTTACATATTTCAGTTCTTCCAAGGGCGCCTAATAATATTGGTATTAGGCATCACTTAATCACCAAAAGTGTTTGGTATCACTACTTTTTGTGTGGTGTACCAAAATGTATTGTGATAAACCCCTTTACAGGGGCAATGCACATTAACTGAATTTCTTTTATCACTAATCAATTAAAATATTTTGCTGCAAATAAATAGGCTACTCAAAAGCACATTTTTCGTGGTACTAACAATGCCAATAAAGAAAAGATGCCAACAGCAGCAGAAATTTGATGACACGTGATGATAAAGTTGCCTCTCGATATAACGATAATATCCCTCTACAACTATTTTTTTCTTGTTCCGGTATCATTATGTGTATTGAGGTTTCGCTATACTTTTTATGCAGAACTTGAAACACCAGATCATCTGATCAATTCCCGAATCTGTATTATCAGGGATCTGTCCTTTCCTTACAGTAAGTTCTGTACATGTTATTTTTCCTCACATTTCTTTTAGTACCCCATTATAGTTATACTGAATCTCTGTTGTGCTAAAAGGTGAAAACTTCCACATCCTTTACCTATTCAGTAAAGATCATTAGGTTGTCTGGTTTTTTACCTCTGGAGCAAATTTTTAAACTGTCTTACCAGCTAGCAGCAACCGTATAGCATTAGCCTTTGTTATCCTATTTACAAATGTTTCCAACCTGATAGTGTCACACATGAACAGAAAATCTGATTGACCTGAAAATGTATTTATGCTGATGTGTAAAGATTATAAGGTTACTCACAAAGAGAATGATCAGCTCTGAATGCATTGGGAAGAAAACTAAAAAAACTTGTTTTTTTCAACTTTTATCTATAAGAAAGCGCCCATGGACAGGTTGACCACTGACTGCATACACAAGTGGTCACACAATAGGGGTGATTTTTATATTATGTCTATGGAGCCTATTGTCTGTTCCGACAAAAAAGGGCCAAAATGGGAAGCTGGCCACAGAATAGAAGTGGCTGCCTGTGGAAGTTTCACTATATACATTCTTCCAGTTTTTTTTGTATGCATGTGAAATTTAGAACCCTCATATGCTCATTAATATTGGCAAGCTAGAGTCCATTCAAAATAAAGCCACCTGTTTCACTCACCTATGGTTTTTCATTTTATCTGTAATGTCAAACATCACCTGGTGTTGAATTTCACCATCTCATTCTCTTGTATAGACCTTGGCCAACCAATCTTATTTAACTCTTTACTACCTAAGATGCCTGAAGACAGCCTTACATGCAAACGCCCATAGACGGCCCAAATAGGGGTATGGGTGTGTTTTAGAAGCTTTTGTCAACAATGGGGGGAGAAGAAGAAAGCTCTTCTCAGAGGTGGGAACGGAAGAGACACATGGAATGCCCTATCAATGGGATTTTTAATGCTGGAGTATTACAGAAAGATAATGGTACTCAATGCATTTTACAAAGATAAAATACTACTCTAGAGGGGGGAGGTGTTTTCATTACACAAATTATCTCTTGAAAATTTATCAAAATGAAAGGATGAACGTCAATGCAAAGGATAGCATGAATAGAAACTCATGGAGAGAGGGTGGGGAGAGGGAAAGTAGTCAACATTTGGACGAGTCCGCTTCGAACACTAAAATCTTGGGATTTTCACAAACCTCCCAGGTTTGGGGTATTAAAGAGTTAAATAAATATAAATAAATGTGCTTATATATATATATATATATATTTATAGTTATTAAAATTTCTTACATTGTGAAATGTTGACTTTCATCAAAAATAGCAGATGCACATATATGCAGTTGAACTGTAATAATGTTTGAAATTTGAAAAAAACTAAAAATAATATTATCAACATCAATGGAGTGCCATTAAATTTGTCTTAACAAGATTTGTCTGTATTCACCACTTATTTTCAGGTAAACTATATATATATTCCTACTCTATAAAATTCAAGTGTTTAAAATGTGACAAGTTGTCATGGGATCTGGCACCCAAACTCAAAGACAATCACCTATAAAGATACTGATGCAATATAGCATGCTAAATATCTGAAATTTCGTAAAAGAGCACTTGAAAAATTTCATCCAAATATTCCATGGCATATACTTTTACTCGGTAAGGACTCAGGGTTTCTCAACATCTAGGTTCAAGGGATCTTGTTAATTAATCTAATTAAATGTTATATAATTTGTTTGACTTTCTCATACATTTTTTTGTAATAAAATGTTTTTACTTTCAGTATAAATAAAATTGTGGATTTATGTAAATGCTATATGGAATGTAGGTATATATTCTTATTCTGCACTATATTAATATCATTTCAGCTCCAAATGATGATGATGATGATAATGATTTTTTCGTAATTGATTCATCCTTGAATATCAGCAATGAATTTAACATCACATTGAACCACACTTTACGTGTCAGAGTTACAAATTTTCCTGCTAATATAACATCAGTGATTGTTGCAGCTCATTCCTGGTATGGCAATGTGACATTATCATCAAGCAAACATTTTCTGTATGATAATTCGGTCACTGGAACCAATGTTGGCCTTACTTTTTTGATAAAAGAAGAATCAAGTTTCAAATTTTGGGTTAAAAATCAAAATACATATAATGTTTCACTGCTTATATACTTATCACTACATCATGGTGAAGGTAAGTCAATGTTGAAGTATTTTTTAGAATTTTTTAAAACCAAAGTGATTGCATACCTTTCAATTTTTATATTGCGTCAATGTACATATATATTCTCAATCTGTAGATCCAGTTCCTGGTGGCTGCAATATGGAATTCCCAGTAGAAATAGCTCCGTACTTGCTCTTATTGAATCGCAAAATAGACACTGTCATGGAATTTCAGCATGCCAATATTGGTTCTCGTACTGGAAACATGCCTTCATGCAGTCAAGCAATAAATCATATCAGCTATGAAATTTTTGTTACATATTTGTATGACAATGAAAATAATTCTAAAGAAGCGTATTTTAATGGATTAAGAAGAATGAGTACTGTTGAATCTATCAGAAAAGAAGCAAAATATGTAAGTTGGTGAAATTAATTTATTTGGAAAAAAACTCCAATTGATTTTTTTTTCACTATATACTAGAGACGTTTCATGTTCCATGTACAGGCAGCGCTCATAGACCTAATGACGGTGTATAATATGGAGCATTCTGGTACAATGACTGGTATGATAAATCCCAAACATTTTCATATGACAACTGTCCAACATAAATTAATTTTTTTTATAGAGCGTTTTCTATCAATTTTCAACTTAAAGAAATCCTAGCTCTAATAATTATACTTATAATGGAGAAGAAAAACATAATACATAATAAACAAATATGTATCATACTATTTAAGTAAGTATAGTTCTATAGTTATATTATTATGTTTCTAAACTTTTCAATTCATAGAAGAACAAAAGAATTACTGTTTATACAGTCAAACCCCAATTTAACGCCACCATTTATTTTGCAAAATTTTGATGCTATAACAAGTTTGGCATTATATTGAATCACGTTTTTACATGTGTAAGGCCTAGAAATAGAATAGTTGTTCACTGAAAATTTCTGGGGCTAAGTGGGTTTGGCATTGGGGGCACTACAACAAAGTTTGACTGTACTTATTATAAGCTGAGAGCGATTGTGTTTCAAAACTTGTTGTAAAAGAAAGGGAGGGGGCTCTTATATACTCAGGTCAGTTTATGAGAAAGAAAAATTCAACCCGATTTTTTTTCAACACCACCTTTCAATTAACCACTCTTTGAAACATTAAGCAGTAATGAAAGAAGACCACACTAAACAACATGGTAAGTTCTTTATAAAAGCCTACACCAATAAATTTGCACACAGTAACAGCACCCTTACTTGTAAGTTTAAACAGCAAGTGTGCACATGTCTTTAATGCATACAATTTTTTAAAATTGTACTGTAATTAGCTATAAAAAATATGCATAAATCTAAATTCTAAGGTATATGTGTTTACTCTTCCAGGTGAAGGATTCAGTAACTCATCCTGTAACAAAAGTTGTATTCTTTCGCTATCCCAAAATCAGTGCTATTTATAATGTAATAGCAAAGTATACAATGAACAGCATTCTACGTGAAGCTGCATATGTACCATCTGCAACATATAGCTGTTCAACAAGAGTTAAATATATTGAATGTGGTTTTCCAAGTAAGAGAGTAGTTTTTATCTGATGCAATTTGTATTTAAAGTAATTTTTTTTAATTCTTATAGATTTTTTGGAGTTTTTTTGCTTATTGTTCTTTGACAATCAAAGTGTATTTTTTTATTTGAACCACATGGATATTACATTTTGCGTTTATTAATTACAACAGTTGAATAATTTTTCATTTAGTGAGAATTGAATCATCGAATCTGCCTGCAGACCACCTCTGGTCAGCGGACCACAGGTTGAGAAATGCTGGTTTATAATATTTTGGGTGATATTCTCAAAATTTCAGTTTTGCATAACGATTGGAAAAAAATACTGAGTAAATTTTTGTGTGCACCTTTATAAAACAGAAACCTGTCTGTAATGAAAATAATTCCTGTCTCTTGACGTTTCATTTTATACAGGTTTCACTGTATTTCATGAGTGTTTATTATTGTTTCTTTATTTTAGTTAGCAGTCAGACTCAGTCAATATTGATTGTATTGTGCATATTTGGAATTTTTCTTGCACTCTTTGGACATAGATATTTTATAGCTAGTAAGTACAAGTTTTTAACCCCTCAAAGGTTAAAAATATTTTCAGTAAAAAAAAATTGAGTTGTATAAAAAGCTTCAAGTGTTCTCATTCAATTCTCTAATATTAGCATTCAGCAAAATTATTAATTTTTTCTTAGAAAAAAAATTTTCTCTTCTAATTTCAAATCTTCATTTTATTACTGTGTGTAATGAAATGAAATGTACTAAAGTGAAAATTGACATTATGAGAAACTGTAATTGAGAGATACAGTGCACAGTGCTTAACCTTTTAACGGCCAATGTTTCTAAGTTTTATTAATTAGAAAAAATATTTCGCATCAACGACAGCATTTGATTTTTTTCTTTAATGCATGAGATTCCAAACTTAATTTACAAAACAAAAATTTCATTCATTTAAGCACGTCATAAATTTAATTATTTTGAATCACCTTATATTGCCTAGTCAACTCTGATTTAACTCATTAATGACGACTTTGATTTTTTTAAAAACAAAAAATAATGAGTGAAACTACTTCCACCATTTATTGGCAAAGAAAAAACTTAAAATTTAGAATGACAAATTTTCTTACCAACTGGCATTAATGGGTTAAATACCCTATGTGTAAACACTGCACTGAGATTTTACCTAGTCAACCCATATGACAAAATGTTCACATCCTTTCGTAACTGAGCCTTTAATTTTGTTAACATGAACGCCACTCGCAGTGTATAAAGTTGTATATCTTTATGTAACTTCCAAGATAGTTGACAAAGGGCACATGTGTTAATTAGAACATTGGGTTAAGGAAGAATAAAATTTCATTTTTTAAAAATTTTAATGTTTCTATGGATATGAACAAGTCCAGAAAACGTACAGGAAAATTTTTTTGGTTATATCTTCAAAACTAAAGGATCAAAAGGGAAATAAAGGATAAAAAGAATGTAAAAATCAATTCAAATCTGAATTTGGTTGGTAAAAGGTTGCCTTTATCACAGCAGGACTCAATTTTTGATGATAATCTATTAATAAGGGGCCATTCAAGTATTACGTCATCATCGATAGGGGGGGGGGTTTCTGATTTGCTGACTTTTGAGGGGTTTGGGTAATGCTTACGTCATCAACCACCCTTTATGAAAATATGAGTTAGATTCAGAGGGGCAGAGCTGATGACAAAATTTTGCTGACAAGGGGGTCAGCGTTTTGCTGACTTTTGGTGACAGGGGGGGGGGGTCAAAAATGGCTAAAAATTTGCTTACGTAATACTTGAACGGCCCCTAACTATATCAGAAAGAAATCTAGAAGTGAATACAATGACCATATGTTCTAGTTAGCCGAACAGGACACCAGAAAACAGGACAATAAGGGCATCTACTAAAACCTGGTTAGGTTCTTGTTAATCAAGTATGTAATGGACGTGGTACAATTTCTGACCTCCTGCACAGTCTTGCTGGTTGATAGTGATAACTTATAAAGAAGAAATAAGTCTGGTTAAGCCTTAGCTTTAAAATAGGCAAAAAAAAAAAAAATTAGACGTAAAAAAAATTGATAACATAAACTATGAAGTCCTGATAACAAACAAATTTTTCCCATGTTATGATATTGGTCTGCTTTGTACTTTACGGGAAGTGATAACAGTACTCGCACCAATGGTAAAATTATCTGTGATTCCAATAAGCGGCATCTACTGTATTGGTTTAAAAAAATCAGGGTTCCACATATTTATACTAAAGTATTTGAAAGTTCCAGAATGAATGTTTGAATAAAACAAAGTATTTTTCTTATTTTACTTTGGAATTTTTTATCTATATAAAGCAGTGGTTCTCAGCTGGTGCTCTGTATGCACTCCTCAGGGGCTCGGCGACCTCTTGAGGAAAATAAAAAGAAATAGTAAATTTTAAAAAAATAATTACAAATATTTTTTAATAATAGAAATAAATCAGTAACTAATAAATAAAAAAATAGGCTCTGCCATAGAAATTGTATACCAAAAAGGGCTCCATAAATAAAGAAATGTTGAGAACCGCTGATATAAAGGTTCAATTCTTTTAAAAGTGCTGTCAGTTTGACTTCATTATTTAATGATGTAAAGTGAATGAATCATTTTTAACATTTCAACTTCCAGGCTCATTTATTATTGGATTTCATATTTTCCTCTTTATTGGTTTCATACTGATATCAAAGTATGGCATGTTATCATCTGATCAAAGTAAGTATTTTTCATATGTAAAGTTGAACTGCGATTTAGAGAATAAGAAACCAATAATTTTATGTGTTAAATCAGGGTCAAATTTATCAGGAGCATAAACACACTCGAAATGGCAAAATTTAACCGCTACTTGCTTTGGGATTGCTGTTACAACTTATTTTTGATACCAATTGTGTGTGTGAAATATATATCGTTGGCGTTCAGGCAAAAGTCACTAAGCCCAAAAATTATGATTTTGAGATAATTACCCAGCTCTACCTACAATTAATGCTTGAAAGTCTGATAAAGCTCACTACAAAATTGAATTTCTGTTACTAAGCAACAGAGGTGTTCATATTTCACTAATTTCTGTTAAATACTTTTATTGGCAGGCAGAAATCACCAAGTCCACTTCGTAAGTGAACTTGGTGATTTTTAGCAGATTTCATTGGCATTCAAGCAAAATTCACTAACAAGAAAAGGGTCGGAAGGTGTCATTCTCAAAAAATTAAATTCATTCATCTCACCCAAGAAACACAAAAACAAAAGGACATTAAAGTCACAAAAATTATTAAAAATTACAACAGTTAGCTACTTAAAACCCTTGTAAAAACTCTCTCTAGTAACAGTGAAACCTTGTTTATATGACATTCAAGAGGCCAAGCGCAAAATTATACTTGTATACGAGTAATTGAGGTTTTGTGGTGAATAAATGAATTATTTTAACATTAAAATGTATAGGAACATATTGTGTTGGAAGCCAAACATATCGTATAAATGTGAAAGTCGTATCCCGAGCAACTTGTAAATGAGGTTCCACTGTGTATTTCCCTTTTTTCTTTCTTCCTCTATCTGTGCTGTACCTAATCATATGTTGTTTGAATGACGTCACTCTAAGACTCTAGGGTTGTGGGATTTTGAGATTTTTAATTGCATTCTTGGCCTGTTTTATCATTCAAAATATTAATATTTATATATTTTTTTTGAGTGACCCATAATAATTCCGCTGGATATTTTTATATTTTTGTGCATATTTAAATGGGTAGAATTAGTGGTAATATTTTTGAAGCTTTTTGAGGATGACAACTTCCGACCCTTTCCTTGTAAGTCTACGAAAAACTTTTTGATAGACTGTTACAATAGATTAAAATTTCCAATTAATTATTTCATGATATGAACAGTTATGAACCACGAAGAAGTTATCTAATGTAGGAGTTAGAAATCTTTAAAATAATTTTTACTGTTTGTCATAATGACTCAAAAGTTTAAATTGACAAAATCTCAAAACTGGACGTAGTGACTTTTGCTTGAATGCTGACGATTTACTGTCGATGTACTTGTGTCGTTAAAAGGACTTGGTGATTTATATTATTAACTTTTAATTCAAGTAGAGTTGACTGTATTCAGTTAGTGAACTATACTTCCAATAGAAGACATTAGTTGCAGATCTTACTTGCTCGCAAATTATACATTAGGTTAATGCACCATCACATTGGTAGTTGTTATACATGGAATGAAGTAAATGGTAAGCATGGTATTTTAGAAATTGGAACATGCCTGTATAATTTTCTGGCCACATTCCCAGGAGATATTGGAAAGGTGTCTTTTTTCTCTGACACATGCGGTGGTTAGAATTGAAACCGAAATATGGCAGCTTTATCAATGTACAGCATAGCTGCCAAGTCTCCCGAATTTTTTGGGAATCTCCCGAATTTTAGCTTCATCGCTCGACCTCCCGAAAAGTTCTTAAGTCTCCCGAATTTTTAAGAAAATCACAAAAATCCCTAATTGCCCCTAAACATTCCCTACTCCATTAAAAAAAAAATCCCAGCTTATGAAAACAATTCCTAAGGAATTTCTTGTGGGGCGTGAAGACTCTTTTTTTCCCCTTTTGAAATGACATCACACGTCGTAAATGGGGAAATTCCCTTTTTAAGGAAGTTTTACAAACCCTCTGATGGTAACAAGAAAGTTGTTTGTCTTATCGCGCAGGGAAATGGCTTAGCAGCCAATAGTCCTGGATAATAATTGAAGATTATAGTGCCGTGCATATGGTCAAAATTTCTTTTGTTGAAGTTACGTACGTGCGATATAACAAAACATGAATACTGATAAGCAAAAACATATTTAATCAATTTTAAAGATACTTATTCTGATGAATTTCCTTTCATCAAACGTTCCAGAAGAGGGGCAGACTTTTCCTTTTTGTACAAGTTGTGTTACGAACATAAAAATCGGTCATGGAAAGACTGCCATCATCACTCGTGAAATGAAAACAAAAAAAAAATCAAGCAAGTGTCACAAAAAAGTCAGTGTTCTTCAAATATTGACGCTTTTTTCCTTCATCTTCCGATAAGGAAGATGGAGGCCAAGTTTTGGCCTCCAATTTCACTTGTTTTTCGCGTAGGAATTTTATTCCCAAGGGTTTAACTTCCATGTGTGTAAAATCCCTATTTTAATTTGACTTCAGTTTTTGAGTAGGGGTTTTATTCCCTACGCTTCAACTTTTATGTTTGGAAAATCCCTATTTTATTTGGAAAAATCCCTATTGTATTCATTAGGGAGTGGTTTAAGCATAAAATACGGGTTTGCGCAAAAATCTCCCGAATTTTCATTTTCAAAAGTTGGCGGCTATGAAAGTAAAACATACAGTTTATTGTTATACACAGGTTTCACTGTATTTGGTTCAAATGACCAATGACCCGCATTGAAATTTTAGTGTTGGGAATTTTAGCATTCATTTTTTATTTTCCTATCTTATTTACTACATAATGACATTTACATCATCATCAGACATCAGTAGTCTATACATATTGATCTTAACACTAGAAGGACCGATATCTTGTTCTACCTAGAAGGACAAATATTGGTTAAAATGACAGAAGGTTGGTAAAGATTGCTACTGCAGGGAGTCCCACATCGAGGGGTTAGTGCATCAATCTCTTGGTGAGTATAAAAAAGGCTGCCATTTGGTATCAGCAATAAATTGTACTTCCCAGTCTAATTAATTAATGACAGAAAGTTGGCTTTCATCATAAAATATTAATTTTTGTATTTTTTTTCATGTTCAAATATAGATATGAGTGTAGATAAGCAATTGAATATAAAAAAACTCAGTTTTCCAAATAAGTTTTATAATTAAATTTTATTTTAAACTTCTTTGCTCCAGTGACACATATATGTGTACTTTCTTTTAACGGTTTTAAATGGCATTGCATAGTGGGACCTGAAATCGCTGTCTTTTTCCTGGTACATTAGTGCTTATTATCATTGTTGCTAGCAAAATTCTGATTCCTAAACAAATAAGGGTCTCTAAGCTTTTTAGCTAATTTCAACAACAAAGAAATTAACTTCCCCAGTTTTATTTATTTTTTCTCTACAAATTTACCAAGCATTTCTTGAGGTCAAATGTTGTGACACACACTGGTGCATATGAATGATATAAGCTTTCGAGCCATCTGATCAACACTATACTTCGTTTTGTTGTAAAACGTGACGATTTCAGAAATTCTTTCTTACTTTGAGAATATGTATTTCAATGCATTGAATGTAGTAGAAGAATATTTTCTTTTTTTACCCAGAAAATGCAAAATATAACATATTTATATGTAGACACACTTTATGTAAATGGGGTCACTGATGAATTAATTACACATGAAATTTTTTTTCCATCTTTTATTATTATAGCTACCAAGGTGGTATAATAACTTCTAATAATAAGGTGGTATTCTGCTTCAGTATTTCAGCTTGTATTGATGAAGAAAAACAATCATCACATGCTCAAATTTCTATTAGCTTTCAGATAAGATTTAATGATTTGCGTCACTACATTTTTGGCCATATTAGTATTTTTATTTTGTAATTAGTCTATCATTAAGGATGTTTTCACTAGCCAAAGTGAGCATATATATATTATTAGATATTTGATTCCATGATTTGACAAAATATTTGATGCGCATGGCTATGAAAGTGCCTATAACATTAAGGTCAAATTGACTGGTGATGGCCCTTCTAGGTAAAACTAAAAATATCTCAGCCAATTTTTTAAAAATTAGTTGTTGGTAGTTGGGCTGTATAATATTTTTCTTTTCATGTTGCAGTGAAACATAGCACTTATCGTGAGAGTCTCAACCCATGTTTCAAATTAAAGCCTACTTATGCATGCAGGCAGGTTACCACATATGGCATGTGCCATATATTTGTTGCAGAATGCATGTATTTTCTTATCACACGGGTAGTTTTATTGCTTAAGCTCTGCTGTGATATCAGCCTATTTTAGGCAAACCCATTTTTCTAACCATTACTTTCCAGTTTCAAACTTTTTGAAGTGTATTTATTCAGTAATTTTTCCATTTACATTATTCTATTATTCTGAGGAGTCTGTGGCCTTCATCTAATTGGTACAAAGAATTCTAAACAAAAGCTCAAGAACCCCTGATCTATGTATACATATAAGTTGATTTTCTGTACATAAATAGTTATATTTTTACATCTATACATTATCATATATGTTGTCTACCATCATGGATAAGTCATGAAATGAGAAGCTATTGGAAGTGGAGCAAAAGTCATGGAATAAGAAAGGTGGTCACGCATTTTTTTAAAAATAAATTTTCAGATTTTCCCAACAAGTATCCATTCTCAATTCCCCCAAAAAATCATGGCTTTTTATTGAACTTCCCATTATGAAATCCCGATCGATTCCTGTGATTGTGCTGTGGCGGTCTTCTAAGATTTATTTGCCAATGTAGCTAAACAAAATGTTAAATCTTCAATGTCACCAAATAGGAGTGATAAATTGCCAATCATGTCACCAAATAACAAATATGAAATTACCAATGTTGCTGGATAACGATTGCTAAAGCATCAAACATCACGTCAATTATCCCAACTTTTTCTTTCAATTTGTAACAATTTCTTTCTAAGTAATCAAATTGCTAGAATCCACTAGAAATCATGCCCACAAAATTGGTGGGAACTGAATATTCATCCACCATCAGTTTCTCACTCCTGATTTTGGAACATAAATCACAGCACCTCTAGAACACATAACACTGCCCAATGTACCAAAGAACATTTAGAGGTTTTATGATTTCAAAACCAACTTCTTGTGAAAATCTTATCCACTGGAGGTACTATTGCTTATGAAAGAAAGGTAGTGCTATCACAACTGCACAAACACATGGATACAGCCTACATGTACAGCCTACTTATGGTAATGCTGCCTGCGGCGCCATCTATCGGCGCAATCTAACTAAAATTTTGAGATTTCTTTATCAGATTCTTATGGTTTTTTAATAAACATACCACTGGTTTTATGCTTCTATCTAGACTGTTTCCAAAGTTATTTATTTTCAAAGTTAGGGGTCCTTCGTGAAACACCCTGTATTTAATTAACTATAGCATACTTGTTACCATTGATACATAGCAACTTGTTTGTCATTTCCGGGCACAATGGTGCAGGAGGCACCATGTTGGATATCACTGCTATACCAAAATAGTCCAGCAAAGCTCATTTTGTTGGGCAAAGGTCAAGAAAAAGTCGCTGAATTTTCCTTTTTGTTAGTGGTATATACCCTGTCATGTTCGTGAGATGATAATGAAAAGCTAATTTTCTCCCTGTGTTATTCTGAATTATTGTTACTAATCTTTTTTTTTTCATTGATTTCTAGCTGTATTACTGATAGCTGTCATAGTAGCTGTTCTTGGTGGCATAATGTGTGCTCTAATGTGGATCTTTTTGCAACTCCCAATCATCTCTGTTATTCCAGTTGGTTTCACTTCTGGGTTACTGCTTTCAGCTGTATTCCTCATTACACCTCTCAGTGAGTTAACATTCTTCCCCCCCCCCCATATTTTATTCTATATAAATTTTTGTGAGTTATTTAGTAATGTAAATACAGACGTGAGGATTCAATGATTCATTGGGTTACTAGGCAATGATTCAAAAGAACCAGGTGTTCCCTCTGCAGCTACAGCAGGCATCCTTGTATAGCAGTAATCACAAATCTAAAATAAAAATGGCCTTTTTTTATTGGAATGTTTTAACTGTTTTTTTTTTTTTTTTGATTTTATGCAAGATGCCATGCTTTGTTTACTCTGAAGCCTTCTTCATTGTTGAAATTTGCAATGCTTATAGATTTCTATGGCCTCACACCTGAAATGAGTGAAATAGTGGATTGTTTTTATAAAATAGAGTAGCATCAAGGGAAAAATATTGCATATATTCTTTGCAAAAGTGTGGTCAGGTACTGCTGATTTTTCAAACTAAGTAAAATTAAATTAAAAAATCTTTAAACTTAATCATCAAAACTTGGAAATAACAAAATTTTCATTGCTTTTATGTGCTCTGTTTGTTAATAAATGGAATAGCTTACCCCCTGAGGTAGTTAATTGTAACACAATTGACATGTTTAAAAAGAAATACGATAAACATGTTGGGAAAATCGAGAAGCTATCCATACTTAGAATAAGACAACCATAAATACATTATGGGCATTTATAGTATTTTATTATGTGTATATATTGTTTATAATTTTAGTTTTTAATTGGGTTGCTGTATTTTTGAAATATATGACATCCATATTTGTTATGGGCATCTTTTTCTCAGCCACCTCATTGGGCATTTTGCCTGTTGTGGCGTTGTATTTGTATTAATTTGACGAATTCAAATATTTAAATTGCAAAACAAAAATTTATCATAAATTTTTAATTATTAAAAATTCAGCCTGTAAGTCCATAAATACAAGCATTTGATGGCAAGCAAAGAGATTGAGGAAGCTACCAGTGAATATTGTTTAAAAATTGAGAATTCTCTCTATTTAAAACTTATGAGTTAGTGAAGTTAGTTTTATGAGGAATTACGTAGGTTAGGTCCTCTATTAGTGTATGAAAAGCTAAGTAGAGGCATATGCAGGGAGGGGCACGGAACCTGTGCTTTCTTTCAAAATAAATTAAAAATTGGGAAACATTAAAAAAATTACAAATATTAAGAGAAAACATTTTGAAATAATGTTTCAACCAATTTCTTTCAATTTCAAATAGTGAAATTCTGTGAATGTGCTTGTAATCCAAAACTTTCATTTATATGAAAGCAAACTTCCCCATAAGAAGTGATGTAAAGTTGGCCACAATTCTTCTCAAAGATTAACTCCTACTTTATATTATTCTATTTTTAATTGTTTTATATTGAAGACTCGAGTATATTGAGAATAAAATACAAAAAGAGTAGGTGATGCTTTGAAATACCTGCTTGTATCATCACCAGACAAAAGGGTAAGACAGTTTTTCAGTTGCTTGTGCAATGAATGCCACTTACATAGTTAGTGGCACCTTGTTGAATGTTCCCAAGTCAAATGGGTTCTTAAATTATTTGAAGGTTTTATTAACCTTTTGTTGGGTGCAATGTTCTTTATGGGCACACATTCAAAAAATATAATAAACAACTAATTGAGTTCATTTATACAGCTGCCAAGTGATGAACGTCATTATTAGGGGTGTCAATAAAAGAAAAAACCACAAAAGTTTCTGCAAAAAACCATGTTTTTTTTAAATATAAAACCAGTCAAACGAATTTCAATGCAGTGCACGAGGTGAAAAAATGGATGCGCTGGCCTGTCAGATCAAATGTGCCAATGGAAGGAAATTAATGAGAGCCCCAAGAAAATTGTTTCTGTCACCTGTTTGTAAATAAGAGAAATACACGTGCAGGGGGTCTCACGGACCCAACCTGTGCATTAGAGGGTTAAAATACTCAGAAAAAAATGTTGTGTAATTGTCATGAGCCTAGCAGATCACTTTGGTAACACCCCCTCCCCATTCGTTAAGGTTTTGAGTAAACTTATTGTTATGCACTCAAACCTGAATAAACAAGAGATAGCTATTCAATAGTGCTAGTACTAGTGCTGTCTAGGAAAGTAAAGAGGAGAGAAAATGTGAAGGCTGTGTCTATTAGATCAGTTGTGCCAGACGAAGGACAAATGTGCATGTGCAATTTTTTTTTTAAATTTAGTAAATCATTAAAATAATGAAAGAGGCCCTAAAACATGTATGACAGTAGCCCTTGAACTCATTAAGATGGAGAAATGTCCATAGTGAGAGAAAGAGAACCACATGGGCCTTTTGGTAGTGATCACACAGTGGAGAATTAAATCTAATCTGTTAAAATTTTTGCTCATCTTGCAAAACACCTGTGAATAGAGTTACTTGTAATCCTAAGTTTTGCTGTAATACTTTTTTAAATGTTAGTAACACAGAATATGTCTGGTAGAGATTTTATTCACCCCTTCCTTGTCTTAAAATCACCATTGCATCCCCCCACTAAAGTAAGTCCTGCATATTCCCTGAATCTGGGCAATGTTTTGTTTTTTCTTTTTTTCTTGTGTGTGTGCAGGTGTCATCTAGCTTCCCTAAAGAAAAGTATTTTGACCACATCTTGTTCAGGAATTTGTTTTTTTTCCTTCTTGGAAAAGAAATCAGACTTTCTGAGTTGATTTTGCATCAACAAAATTAATGGATGCTTACAATTTCTTTTGGCCAATGTTGACTGAGCCATAGCTCTTAATATATGGTGACAGTTTGCTGTAGCTTGGAACCTGTGTACATGTGTTTAATACCTTCTTAATTCACACTTTTCAGGCAACTTCAACATTTTCATGTACAGCAAGGTCTATTGGATGTTTGTGTGTGGTGTAGCCTTACTGATAACAATTTTCACTGTTCTATCTCCAAAAATGGTGAGTTTCCTCTATATTTCAGATAGTATTATGAATCACTTTATATTCATATACCATGTGCAGTAAAAAATATAGTTTTCTTGCAACAAGTTTCTTTCTTCATTTTCCAAGTCATCTACCAGAAAGCTTCATCACTGTGAAATACTTAGAAATTTAAATGATTAAAACATTCCATAACATTAAAAGCTTACATTTATAATAGGATTGCACACAAATTAATGTTCAAATTTAAATACCATACTTTTGCAAGAGTAGAATAACTATGTTTGTTCCCTGTGATGAGGTTTTTCTTGTGAGTGTTGGTATTTGAATGATTTTAAATTAATGAAACATGTTTAGTCTAACAATAATGTGCAAAATGTTCATTTACAATATTTCTCTGCAGATGAATATTATAAATACCTCTTTTGTGGGGTCATATGGAGCTTTGCTGATCTTTGATTACGTGTTAGAATCAAATCTTCTATATATTGTTATCAATGTCATAAAGAAAGCCATAGGTTCTCCTGAAATTATTTTGGCATCAAATGTTTTTCCTTTCGGAAATAAAGGTAATACATTTTATAAATATTCATTTATATTATTATATTGATTTCCATACTTAATTTCTGTAAATTAATTACCTTAATGCTGGTAAATGCATCTGAATGCTTTAACCAGCATTCAGATTTGGTATCATTATTTTTGTCTGAATATAATCTTTGCTTAAATAAAAAAAAACCACTATGCTCACTTAAGTTAGTTACCTAATTTCTTTGTAATGCTAATAACATTAATATATGGTCATATTTACTTTATAAAATACTACTATCAAACTGTACGTATATGCCTCATACATTCCTTTGGGGAATTTCGTACAAATTGGTTCATCCCAAAAAGTGTCCTATGTATGTATATATCTGTGGCCCTATCAAATTTATAATGTCAGAGTTATGCGTGTTTAATGTTCGAGAGGTGCCGCCATCCGCACCATACATGAACTGCATGTTTCTTTTTTCTCATTGAACAGATGCAAAAAGCAGTGTGTTATGTGTTGAAGGTAAAGCTTTTACTGGCTGTTCACCTACGAGTTGTGACCAGGGACGCCGGAAGTCAAAAATAATTGGTGTTGCTCAAAGTTTGTGGGACATTACTCAGTACGGGAAGGGGGGGGAAGGAATCATAACACATATTGCCTATTGACCATACGTCTCTTTTTGAACTAGAATGCCCCGTTTTTTATCCTCAATCTGTATTTGATTTCAGCGATGACGGGTAATTTAACCTACTTTTGTGGAAAAAGATTTTTGCCTTAGTAAAATATGGTAAATCCATGCATGTCTGCCTCAAGATGACCAAAAATTTAGAGTATTTTTTTAATAAATTATATAAAATATCGACAGAAGTTGCATATAGCATTTATATGCATTTTCTTTCTATTTTGGTTTGTTTTAAATTCTTTTTAAAGGTTAGTGATTCAAATTTTTTCTGGGAGAGATACCCCAGTCTCTCCCACAAAGTTGGGTTCTGCGCACGTCCCTGAGCCTGCGTACAGTATATGTAGGTCTATTAATGTTATACATATGCTCAAATACATGAGTGTATACATATACATGAGCAGGGCTTGACAAATCCAAAAAAAAAAAATTTACGTGCCAACAAAATATTATAGGTGCCAAGATTTTTTCCCCACAAAATCCGTCCAAAAATGTTTATTCTGACTTGTTCAGGACCCCTTTCATGCTGGCAGACAAGTCGACGTAATTTCTGATAATTCTGTACTGTCCTCAGACTTCAATATAGTTATAAGTTATCATACATAAAAATATTAGGCCTCAAAGACTATTTCTTAGTCACCATGGTGATTTAGTGCCTGGGATTTGTCAAGCCCTGTATTTTTCCATCAGATTTTATAAATTACTATTATATGCAAGAAGACACACTCTGAAATAAAAAAAAGCGTGGTTTTTTTTTCTCTCCAATAAGCTCAACGACGTCTTTTCCGTCGCTTAGAAATAAAATTTAAGTTGACTGAATTTAGTTGCAATACAATTACTGAGTTCAGACACCGACCTAGGGGAGCGTGTATCACCTGCTGTGCAAGAAAGATACTTGTCACCAATTGGGTTTGGGTGCATGCTTTTATGTGCATGGATAGCCATCGACAAAAGACAATCACAGACAGACGTTGCAAGGCTGTGGCGAAAGGGGGAACTGGGAGGTCTGGTTTTGCCCCCAACATATTAGAAAAAAGCAAAGAAAAAATCTGTTGTTCTGTCACTTCAAACCACCTCCGAAAGAATTTCTGGCAATGGCTCTGATAAGCTCCTTCGAATTGTTCAGAAAATTTGTTCATTCGTTTAAGAAATTAAAATGTAAGGCTTCAAAAGAATAGTAATTTTTTAAACCTATAAAGTTTTATGATTAAAGTAAAATAGGCAAGAAAAAATTTTAAAATAGGCATCAAGAAAAAATTTTAAAATAGGCATCAAGAAAAAATCATTTATAAATAAAGGAAAAAAATGAAAACCTAAAATTAAGGATCTAGAAACTACTTCACCAAGCACCAACTCTGGCCATATCGCTGTATTGCAATTTACTGCCATTAGTGAGATGGGTTGGAAGTGAAGGCGCTGTCTATTGGTGGTCGCCTCGAGTTCGTTAAGGAAAATATCTTATCTTCCTTTGGGTTCGAACCCGGGACCATGACAACAACCTTCACGATGGTAGACGAGCATCTTACCACCATGCCACTCGGGCATGGGGGGGGGGATTTAGAAACTGACAAGAAAAAAAATATATATATCACACTTATGCCACATACTATCAGGTGCTGTAGCCAGAAATTCCTTTCGTGAAGGGACGACCAAAGCGACAGAATGGAATCAACTTTCACCCCGTACACAGGGCCGCAACTAGATGCTTGGTCAGCCGAGGCAACCAAGCATTTTGGCGCCCCATCATAATGTTGAAGGAGAGATTAAAGAGCGAAATTTGCGCCCCCTCTAGTACAGCGCCCAGGGCACCAGATTCGCCTGCACCTTCCCCCCAGTTGCGGCCCTGCCCGTATATATCGGTAATTTTCTTATAAGGCAGGGAAAGGTGGATCCCACAAGTCCCCACTAGGTTTTCTCTCCTGTGATCCATTTTTCCCGCGATTCCACACCTAGAATTCAACCGGGAATTTCTCTGGAATCTGAACTCATTTCCCGGGATCCCGGAAGTAGAATAAGGTTGAAGGACATCACATTTTTCTGTACTGAATTTGATGTCTAAGAAATTTTTATCACTATAGAAGCATGCATTTTATAAACTGTAATCATTGGCGTACGTAAAGGGGGGGGGTTCTAACCCCCCCTTGAGCCAAGATTATAGTGTTATTTTGCAGGGGGAAAAAAAGTAACCCCCCCTCAGGAGGAAAAAAATCTGAAACCCACTCGAGACAATTCTGCGTACCCTTTAAGCGGAACTAACAAAATATCTCGTCAATCTGTCGCCTCTAATTTTAGCGTTTACAAGACCAGACATTTTGTAAAGTTGATCTCTCAAAAACTTTTTAATTTAACTTATTATTTGTGTTATTATTGTTAGGTTCGTCTAATTTTTTTAAATACCCAAAAGTGTTTTTTTTTAATTTCAAAAATAACTTGCAAAAAAAATCCATTAATGTCTGCTCAAGAGTGGGGGATTAAAGACCCCCCACACTTGAATTGACCTTTGGAAGGGGCAGAAAAGGAGCGCAAGGAATTTCTTCCAGAAAAATTCCGAGTTACGAACTTTCAAAAAGCATTTAAATTAAACAAAAAAAATAATTAAAAATTGTCTGTCGCCAGGCTGGTTCCTCTCAATCTGACCCTCGTGGAGACCATGGTTTCGTTATTCCAACAGTGCAAATTTGTGATTATTTCATAATTCATTAATTTAATAATTTATCTATCTATGAGACACAAAGAATTGCACAGGAATGGCAATAATAGGTCCATGCGATATGCAGCTGGGTTACAATCAAGGAACGAGTTGAAAAATTTGCCACACTATAGCTTCTAGTCTAACTTTTTGGTAAGTATTTATATGGTCCCCACATCCTGAAGCAGGGGCCCTCTTAAACTGGAATCTGGCGGACCCCCATAGTGAATTTATAGCATGGAAACAAGAACAATGTTAGTTATCTTGGGCCCCAGGGCTGGATCACTGTCAGCCCTACGCTTGTGGGGGGGGGGCAGGATTATTGGTGTTGCTGTAAACTGTAGAAACGAGTTTTTTCTTCATGTGGAAAATATACTGTATATCATTTCAAAAAAAAACAAAACAACCAGGGACCATTGACAACAGGCATCCCTCATTGTATGCTTATCAGCATTTTTTTTACTGAGTAAAAAAGACAGATGGATTCAATTATTGTTAAGTGCATGTGCTCAGGGTAAACAGCCTGCAAAACCATCTGGAGTGTCTGGTGCCCACGCGGGCTTCACACTGGACACCGCGGTTTTTCTTTTCCTACAATTTCAACAACAGGACGCAAATCCCTGGGGGGAAGGATGAATACAAGAAATATTGGGAAGTAGATGACAATGGCATTCGTTTACAGATGCCTTTTTAGCCAAATACTGTTTTGTCATCCCCAGGGCTAATGAGCTAGTGCTAGACATTTTTGGATATGCAAGGTTTTCGTCAATTGATAGGTTTCCGGGAAGGACGGGGAGATTGGTAGATGTTGGTAGTGAGTAAAAGAGGCAAAAAAAACACTGAAATTAATAGCAATTTAAAATCTCTTTTTTTCTCACGCAAATATAGAAAAGCGCTTTCAGTGTACTATATGGGCTATTTTTAAATGATGTGGTAGAGCGCGGAAATTTAGGCACTAAAAATTTTAATAGGCAGGAAAAAATGCACTAAAAATGCCTAAAATAGGCACTAAAAAGTATTTAAGTTTTGGAAGGAAGAAAAATAATTAAAAACAAAGATATTAAGGGTCCAAAAAGTAGCTGAAAAATTGGTTGCACTTAATCCGTCCATTGTTTTAATTATAGTTTGTAATAACTGCATTATTATCTAAGTTAAATGGATTTCAAGCCCAAAATAAAATGTTAGTAGATCATCAGGATTAGAGTAATTCCCGGACCCCCCATTACCACACGTGGATCTGGTAAAGAAAATAATATGTGGAGCTCCTTCGAGTTGCGAATAATTCTCATTTATTTGCTGTATTATTTGGAATAATCATTATCATTTTTTATAGTTGAAAAACGGTGCTGTCTCATTTTTTTACAAAAATAGAACAACTTTTTTAAATATTACCACATATGAAGGTAAATACAGGCATAGGCGTACGTAGTATTTTCTTGGGGGGGGGGGTTCAGACTTTTTTTTCCTTCTGGGGGGGTTAGTTTTTTCCTGCTACACTATAATCTTGGCTCAGGGGGGTGAGAACCCCAAAACCCCCCTTTGTGTACGCCAATGAATACAGGGCCCCTTCAAGTGCGGTACCCTGTGTGGTCGTATCTGCCAAACGCCCCTGAGGGCCACTCTGGTCAATTTAATCGAATATTAAATGCTGTATGTATGTTTAATAAATAGCCATGGTTGTTTGCAGTGCATTTATGGTACAAAAAATAAAATCAAAACACCATTGGCCCTGTCTGCTTCTACTCCGCCTTCTGTGAGCCATGGCGTCAATTCATGACCTCTTGGAACAGCCATCAGCCAGCTATGCACATACAACGCAGTCCAATGCCTGGCCGAGACATTATGTAAAGCGTGCGGGAGAGAAACAAAAACTTCTAGTTTTCCTCTGCTTTTCTAGCACGGCTACGTTCATCTGAAACAAAATCATTCACATCTAACACCATCTGGCCAAAGCAAAGTTAATGCAGGGCAACACCAGTCTGTCAGATCACTTATTTTGGAAGTGGGGGGGGGGGGCGGCTTTCTAATAATAATTAATACTGAATGTTGGAAAATTTTAAAAATTACGATTTTTTTGAAGTTTTTAATGCCCAAAATACCTAAGTTTTACAGATTATAGCCTCTGAAATTCACTGATAAACTTGAAACTATGTTGAAATAGGCATTTATGGCACAAAAATTTCAAAAAGAAATTTTTACCAAATAAGTTTGAAAATAGGCAAAAATGGGCATTTTGCCTGAACTTCCCGGCTCTAATGATTGGTATTGCTGAGCAATACCATAAAAATGATTATTATTGCTTTAGCAACACCAGCAAATATGTTCCGGCGTCCCTGGTTGTGACCATGCATTCCATGGCGAAAAAGTGTTTTTTAAGGTGTTCTATCACCCATTCAAGTTTGTATGAAGAGTTTTGAGTTACCCTGTGTAAGGTGTTGGCTCTAAGATTTGGGAAGTCACTAAATCAAATATTTTTTTATAGGTATTATCATGATGATGGCAAATAATATTGAGCAGGCTTGTGCTCATGGACCAAATACATGTTTACGCCTGTGATAATTTGTCCTTATATGGCTTGCTAGCAGTTCATTTACCGTATTACACCTAACATAATAAATGCTTATAGTTCGTTTATATTACACCTAATACTTGTTTGACACTTGGGGGTCAATTTCTTATTTTGTATTTTTTATTTGATAAAGTTTTCATTCCACGTCATTGATTTATGCATGGTGCTAGAATGTAAATTCTCAGTTTAAATAGAGAAGGAATCAAAAATCCAGGGCATCAGAAAATTAGACCTGTGGTGCTCGACTTCATGTAAAAATTCTGATGTTCGAACAAATTCTGGTGTGCTCGGCATGCCAAAAAATACTGGGAGTGCTCAAGCACATAAGGCTCAGACACAACAGTTTTAACCTACAAAGTTATGTAAACAGTCCCTAATGTAGGAAGTGTTAAAATCTGTCATTTAAAAGAAGAATGAGGCTTGTTTTAGAACAAGAAACAAATGAGATATCAAATTTGGGTTTCTTGGTTGAAAAATCATAGATGTTCCCCAATCTCCATATACAGTACCACATCATCTTTGCTATCGAATTGCTAAAACCTGTTTGTGCAAGTAATCCTTTATATTTGCGAGCACATAAATAAATAATCCACCAGGAATAATCTCTTTTTCCTTGGTTTACACACAAAAAAAAAAACCCCCAGGTTTCCACTTTTGGTGTATTCTTGCATTAGGGAGGAAAAAATACATTTCATTGAAAGGAGGAGGAGAGTTAAAGCTAATGCAGACGTGCCAACTTTTGAAATCCAGAAATCTGGAGATTCTCCCGAGGGGAGCCCAGCACTCACAGACTTGATCAAAAAGAAAAAAAAAATTCGAAATTTTTTTTTTTAATCAATTAAGAAAAGGTTACATTCCCCCCCCCCCCCCAAGGCTGGTTCTGCATTGCCCCTGAGCAGAATATAATTCCATGTCGGTCTTTCCGTGCAGAATAGAGAAATCACATCTACATACTGTTCATAAAATATGTGTTTCCTTTCGTGAATGCTATCAGTGATTCTATCTTGGGTATATGAACTCTTAAAAGCTTTATATTCTAGCTTTATTATAGCTTAAAGTTTTATATTTTCTTTCTGAACACGTTTAATCGGAAGAAACAATTTAAAAAAAACTGAAATTACAAAGCTGCCGACGACGGCTGTTAATGGAATACAATAATGATTATACAGGAATTTCGGCAACCAAGGTCATGCCCCTGATAAATGATTGCCGATAAACGCTACGAAAACAAAGTCGCGTCTTTGCCAGTTGCTTAAATGCGGTCACAGAGACTTTTTTAAAGCTGCTCTCAATGCAAATGACCACAGCTGTCCTCTATGGGTGTTTTTCCTAACAACGACGGTAATCATTGAAGCCATGGCAACGTGAAAGCTTGTGTAAAATCTAATTTTCTGCCAAAATCTGGAGAGCGGGAGGAAGGATGAAAAATCCGGAGTCTCCCGCCTAATTCGGGAGAGTTGGCAGGTCTGCTAATGCTTGACTCAAATTTTGAGCTACTTCAAGGGTTGTAACAATACTGGGGTAACAGGAACAATGGCTTGAAGCTCCAATATAGCCCTCAGGTAAGAAAATTAGGTGGAGTAAAGTTAACACATATATATATATATATATATTCAGGGGTCCCAGAGTTCAATCTGTTCACAAGGCCTGTGCATTCTTACAGTATAATAGATTATTTAATTCAGCAGTTTTCACCCTTTTCACACTCGCGGAGCCCTTTTCAACTCCAGGAGTTGAATATTATAGTATATTATTTATATGTCGGTACCTTTTAGGTCTCTTTTTTTTTTTGTTTATCAAATTTATTGATTTATTTTATTATTCTCGAGTGGCCGCGGAGCCCCAAGGGCTCTGTGAAGCACCAGTTGAGAACCGCTGCTTTAATTTATACGTATTCTGCAGTGGTACATGATCTCTTTGTATGGCAGTCGCTATGCTCAATGGCTTTTGTATGGGTTTTAAAGGAAACTAAGTGATATGGAATGCTGTAGCTGATTATTCCTATTTTCAAATTGAAATGAAATTATGTGAAATTTCATCAATTGTGTATGTATGTTGATACTTATTTTTTTTCAGACAAAATCATCTTTGCATTGTGGGGATTGCTTCTTGTGCTTTCTGTTGCTATTCAAGTCTATATAAATAGAAAAGAACCCAAGTTTCACAAATCATGTTGTATGCCTCAAAATTTTTTTCATTTGCTTTCACTTCGACAAAGGAATATTCAAAGCAGTGAATGCATTGCATCAAATCAACAAGACTTTTCACGTCCTCTCCTAGAAGAGAATCAACCTAATTATCAAACTTTTTTTGATCATGAAATAACACATAAGGCAGCTGCATCATATGAAGTAGCCAAAGAAAATTGCTAGGTGTAAATTAATTTATTAAATTTTACAATTTTTACACAAATAACAAACTATGTATACTGCTACTCAGAGAAATTCAAACACCATCAAAGAGATATTTAGAGAGAATATCTTACACATGATTGATGAAAGGTATTAATAAGTAAAATTTCAAAACTAAGCTATAAGTAACATGTCATGGCTGTTATCACAGGCATATATATTTTTAGGATTGGAAAATGACATTAAAGATACCATTGATCATGGACATCAGAAAATAGAAAACATACTGCATTTCAAAGTGTTTTGTCTGTAATTGGTAGAAAGCAAAAGCATGAATGGAACAATACCACCCTGAACCATTATGCTGATGGTAATGCCACAATCCAATGCAGCCTTCCTGATAGTTTCCCACTGTATCTACAAATAAATTTTCTGCAATCATGGGTCCACAAGTTGTACCTGGACTCATTGGAAAAAAAAATACTCGTTGAAATACAAATTTTCCCATTCAGCCAACATCTGGAAGTGGCAAAAATGGGTATTGGCTACTAGTTGCATTAATCATAAACAAACAGTGCTGGCAGACATTGATGCATCTCTGATGCTCATAGTTGTGTTAATGCTATTTAAAATGCTGCATGATACATTGCACCGTGTCTATCTAGTGTCCATCTCCCTGATCTGACTTGCTTCTAGGTGTCAAATTTCCCATATATGCAATAAATATTTCTTTGTGTTGCGAATTTCTCTGAACTGCAGTGCATCTTATTTTTCTCTTCCATTTCATTTACCTCTCTAAAGAAATCAAATTTTATGGGGGGGGGCGAATTTCTGCTTCAATTTTGTTGTTTATGTCATTCAGTAGAGCATCAATTATCCGAATACAGATCAACCAAAACACAAGTTGATTGAAAGTGTTTCAGTCGGCAAACTCACTGTACCTTGAGATGGCTATAAAGTGGTTAGAAAAACAAGAATGGGATGCTGTTCAATTGCTGTTGTTAAAATGTTTGCAAAATTTAGCGGCAAAAAATGAGTCTTAGCACTGAAGCAAAAGACAGCGTTGGATTTCTTTTCCTGAACTGTAGGCCTGCTTTAATGGGGACATTTGAACTTGACAAACTAGGCTAGTAAGTTTTCTGTGTTATCTGTAAGATGTGTGATATGAAATATATATAGTTTTCTGTTTAATATCACTGTTTCTATGTTTCATATTGCTCCTATTGATACTGATACAATTATTTTCCCCCCGTAAATGATCGGGTATTCAAACACCCCCAGTCCCCCAATTGTTTCGGATAATCAATGTTCTACTGTATATATATATAATCAGAATGGCCACAATATTTTATATTGAAAATCTTTAGTGACATTTTTCCCATTAAATGTGAACAATATATTGTTTTCAAATTTCGGTTTTAAGCCAGTAAATTTGTGCGGTGTTATTATTGGTTTGCTACTGTAACTTTTAGCTTAGCAGAACAAAAAAAAAAAAAAAAAAATTAAGCATATAATAAACAGAAGGCAGCTCAGCAGTCTGCTTCAGAGCCAAATGTGCAACTTAACTGTGGGGATGATTTTTATAAGGGTAGATTGTTGAAATTTTCAATTTTGTCCTAACATAGAAGAGAACTTTTATCTTCTACTTGTTTGATATTGTCAGGACCTACAGAATTACGGATAGCATTATATAATGTTAGGCTACTTTGAAATAATCCTAATTGATATTTGTACTGTTTTGTTTGTATTTCTTGGGCATTAATGTGAAAGTATCAGTTTTTTAAAGAAAATTATACACTGAAGAAAAAATGAAATCCCAACAAGAAGGAATTGTGCTGAGTTCTTCTTAGTAATGTAAAAATAAAAATTCATGTTTCTCAAATGGCTTTGTGCATACAGTATTACCTATATCATTGTAATTTGCAAGTAAATAAGTCATGTAGACATATATGCATTTTATTAATTTAGTTCATCCAAATCAACTCTTTCTTGGTGTTGGGATTTCATCTTCCAGCAGTTATGTTGGTTTTGACACTTTTTAGATACATTTTTATATACATCATTACACCAAAAATAAGTAGAAATGAGTAAATTTATGCTCCAGATCTGGTGTTTGAGTGTGACATGTTGTCCTAAAATACTCTAAGAGCTTAAACAGATTATGGTTTTGGGTTTTCATATTGGAAAACCGCTGTTCCTTTGAGAAGGTAAATGCTTATTGTTGCTTAATTTGAATGTTATTGTAGAAAAAATTCGTTGGATATTTTTGTTACTTAGCAACTTTAATTACATCATAATGCTGTGTTTTGTCTTGTGGAAGGATTTTTTTAATGAAATTGAAACCAGATACTTGGAAACTTCTCTATAGGCCTTGAGTTGTCAAACCCCTACACTTTAGCACCCTATTTTGCCATGGGTGTTGCTCATAGTTTATCCCGGTGTTATAACTGAACCATGATATAATGGTATATAAGTGAAGCTTATTAATTTAATGACAGGTAGCATGATGGTACCCACAATATGTTCAATTTCATAATATATCAAGACACGTATGTGTTAGGTTCTTTTTGTGCATTATAACGTTGTTCCTGCACATTACCAAGAATTTTATTTGAAAGTGGTGCCTCTTGCAATTTGACACTAATTCATCACAGAACGTCAAATTGCAAAACAATCATTCTGAGACTATATTTTTCACATGAGTCTATCCAACAATTTCATGCATGCATAGTCTTGAGGAATTTGAGCACTGAATTGCAAAGCACCATTGCAGTATTATGAAATTGTAACCTGCCTATTTATATATTTAATATTATAATTATCTCACTATTTTAGTTTCTTTTCACTAAAAAATCCTTTTAATTATTCAAGTGGTTATTAAATGATCTGCTAATATATTTTTATTGATTATATGCTAATTTTTGTATTTAGATCTATGAATCTCACTAGCCATGAATTTACCAACATTATTCATGTATTTCTGAGTGACATGGGGGAAAAAGATAAAATTTTTATAGATCAAATGAGAAATGGTGGTGGTAATCCATTTGAGGAAAAAAATGGAGCATTGCATCGATCATTCAGAATTTGTAAAACAGTTCATGGAGGTAGACATGATTAATTAATCTCAATTTTTTTCATTGCAACATTTAAATCATGTGGCGATTATTACATACTGTCTGGAAGTGCCTTGCGTTAATGTGATGGAAAAGAGATTACTTCATATGCAAAGCACATATCTGAATACCCAAACATATTCCCAAAAAGTCTGTGCCATCTTTTAAATTTTTCATAACCTATGGAATGTAATAAAAAGTGAAAAACAGCATAATTTTTTTAGTGATAAATAATTGCAGCTAAATGAAACAAGATCTAAAACTTCTTTGAAACAGAAACTTTTTCATATTCATCTTTGTCATCTTTTTTTAAAATTAATATTCTAGATTCTTTTAGTTTATGTGTACTCACAAATAGTTTTAATGAAAATACTGGAGAAAAATTTTCAAATGCTGTATTTATAAATTTAAATTTTTATTAAAATTCATGTGCACTTAAAGTGAGATCATAGTTGTAAAAAATTAATGGATATAACAGATGGTCTCTGTAATAACCATGCACATGACTGATATATATTATTAACTACTTATGTGCACTTGATTGTCTAGTCATAATTGTAAACCATGTCATTTACCTCAATTCTTAGGCAAAATCTTATCCCAGTGTTAATATACATTTTCTTGAATTGTGTGATCTGAGCCAGCCCACATGTGAATAATTTTTACTCTCCACAAAAAAAATAAGTTATTTATATAATATAAATACATGCATCACTGATTTTTCCTAACTCCAGCCTGTTTAAAAAAAAAAAAACCATGATTTTTTAAATCTATTTTACAACTTATGAGAAATCCAATTTTTTGGGAAAAAGTATTACCAGTAGAGGGAGACCAGGCCACGATTCATTAAAATCGGCCTGTATTTTTTTGTTCAGGAAAAACATAATTCCTTATATATTTCTATTACTGAAGGTTTATACAAAGGAATTGCCCAAAATTGTCTTTTGCATGTTACTGTGTGTTACATGATACCTTAAATAACTTTTGTGTGGACTCTGCAATTTTTTTCTAGATAATTCAATTACATTTTCATTTAAGTGAATCAGTTTTGCTTCATTTTTTTAAAATTTGATTTTATTAAACATTAGCTAGTCTGCAGATGTACCAGGAAATGATACGTGACTATTTTTTATCTCTGTCATGTACAGGTTTTAAATATTTTTAAAGGTTTTTATAGTTTATTGCATGAGTGTTTGAACGTGCCATTTATGATCAAATTGTTATAATTCATATTGGTTTTTTTTTCTCTTAATAAAAATGAAATTAAAAATCTTGTCTGCAGTGTTTGATGCTAGTTATCACAAAACTAATGATTAATTGCACCAACTTCAGTTGTCAGGTCCTGGATACATGGCCATCAAAATTTGAACTATCTCCAATGTGGTTCATGAAACACAAAAGACCCTAAAATGCCAAGAGACAAGTTTAGAATCCTGATTCTAATTGAATCCAGATATTTAAGAATCTTTTGGGATCTGACTCAAATTTCCTGGCTGGCTGGTCTCCCTATTATTGTGTGCATGATAATCACAGAGAGACAAAATGGTCTTTCTTTTAAACCAACATGGTCAAGGGGCCGGACATATCGGGGAAAACTTCAATGATAAAAATAATCTGGTGAATAATTCACTTGACTTTTTTTTCTCACTCAACCTATTAAACTTTTATGAAAAGATAGAGAAAAACACACAAGTACAAAAGATAACTAATTGTGAATTAACAAGTTGGCGAGTTTGAATGCGTTTATAATGGATAAATAGGTTAAGTGCAAAAAATCAAGTGAATTGCTTCCCGGATCCATCTGTTTTCCAGAAATTAAGGAAAAATCTCAAAATTAGCAATAACTAAAACTTCTGGATAAATGCAAATCTGGAGAGCAATAGTCCATCAGCATGCATAGTGTAGACCCACTTTGAAATAGTTTTTTCCCACAGGCTGGACCACAATAAAGAAAATTACTATCTAAAAGTTTTGGGCACCTGTCACTTTTAATTTGGAGATTATCACTTAATATGCATACCTCAAATTTTTATGTATGCTCCCGTGAATTTTGAACAACACTTTGAAACAAGTACTAATTAATTATAAGTTCCTCAGAGGAATGTTTACTAGCTGCATTGTGTGTGGTTTAGTCCAGCCAGGCACATGCCAACTGTGAATGTTACCTCTTATGACGAGAGGCAAATGGTTGCTTGCTTTGCATACAAACTTCTTGAAATCTTCTGCACACTGTAGCCAATGGTATTGCTTTTCTGATCATTGCAGCAAGGGAACACCTTAGCCCCAAAGCACAATATGCCAAAATTTGTGACGTATGTCGCAGAACAATCAATGCTGCTGCATAATATTCTGGAAGAATTTTAAAAGAGTAGAAAAACGTTATGAGAATTTTCACCACAAGAAACATTTTCAGTCAGCTGAGGCTTGTTGCAGAACAAAGCAACACATTCTGCTTTTTGCACCTTAGTTGGATTATAATGGAGATCAACTGTCATAATCATGTTTCTGATTGATGAACATGCTTTTGTACATCTCTTCAATAATACCCAGATTTTGTATCTTTCGTTTTTGTTGTATTGATGAAAATTCTAGCATTTTATTATCCAATTAATTGTTCCAGTCTAAATTCTCTTTTCGGAAACAACTAGGAATTAGTATTACCACAAAGCTAAAGTTCACATTACCGGTAACAGATGACAGTAGCGGTTCTGTCTGACAAGGAAAAATAAGCAGTTTCTAGTGACATTTTTCAACACTCAATTGACACAATTAAAAAATGTTTCTTTTACATCCATAAGTACTATTGTATTTTGTCATATTGAAGTACTAATTATGTTCATTAATTAATAACCTTCATTTCAAGCAACATGCATCCACATTCTGAGACAAATTCTTGACACTATGAATAGATGAAGTGCAGCAGCTTCAAAACTCTGGCAAACCCTTATGTTGAAGCTCCACCCTGTGACAGTTATTGGAAATATTTGAGATTGGGGGGCTCAAAAACAAAATATTTCTATAGATAATTATGGAGATGGTAAATATTACATATACAGGATGTTAACTATTGACCGCCCAAAATTACATGTGATTCCTTGTGAAAAGCTAATATGGAAAAGTGTTTTCAGTTTTTTTTATCTGACCATAATTAATGAGTCATGCTTTAAAAATTGATGACATCACTTCAAAATCCTGCCAAATTCACCAATTGTATAACTTGGCATTTTTGGAAATGCTAAAAGTACATTAACCCCCATCTAGAAAATGAAAGAAATAAAGTTTTTTTCCATCACATTTTCAGGAAAGAGAGAAATACTTTTTTACACATCAATCAGAATATGTTCTTCATCTCACTACTTTTTTTCATTTTTGTTATCAATCCAAATATTGTTGCTTTAATTCATTGCTTTTTTCTTCTAGCATTAATTTTATTGCTCCAATTTATACATCCTTGCTTCAAAACTTTGCTGCTCCAAAATGAACTCCACTCTTTCCCACCCATTGTTATAACCCCTTACAATAACAGCAAGGCCCCCTGGTGGATTTGGCTTCTTAGAAAAACTCATAAGCTTTACAAAAAATGCAATGGCTAGCATCCAGGAACCTTCCTCATTGCAGGGGGGGGGGGGAGAAGGGGGGTAGCGGCACTATAATGCATGAACCGTACCAAAAACCTCTAGACAGCAAAGGGTTGGACCATGACTGCCAATTGGCATGTTAATATTGTTTGTTTTTACTTCATTTATGAAAAAATTACACTTCAACAACCTTGATGAACGATTTCTAATTTTAATAACTTGTTTCTAATGATTAAATATATGCAGCAAATAAACATTTTTCCACACATGAAAATAATAAATAAATTTTACAATATCTCAACTTGTGTTTTTTTTTCAAAACCCAAGACTGTGTTCTTGACTTATTATTCTTCTCTTCCATTGGAATATGAAACTTACAAATTTTTCCAAATAATTTTTAGAACAGGAGAGCTCCAAAACCAAATACCCGTTTCATACTTTCCCAATAATAACGTTTCCAACCTTCATTTGTTTTTTCTAGTTCTGTTTTTGGAATTCCTTTTTGGTTGATAGTTACTTCAGTAGAATCTGATTTCTGATGTATTTTAATTGTAACATCAGAGTATACTCCTTCAGGCCAAGAGCTGAATCGCCATTTCTGTCTTATGAGAGAGTTCGGTTTCTGAAAAAAAATTTGATACACAATTGTCAAATTTAAAGTTTTTAAGAAAAAATTACAAATAATATATTCACGCATCTATATTTATTTTTATAGCGAAAAAGAAAAAACTCAAAGTAGGGACAACAATATTTTAAAATAAAATTGTTCATTGTCAAAGTAGGGACAACAATATTTTAAAATAAAATTGTTCAATATTAAAAAAGTGAATATAAGAATTTTCACAGATTAAAGATAAGGATCAAAATTTTAACATAATGTGTTGGCTTATCTGATTGTTCTTTAGAAACCTAATCTGAACTTTTAAAAAAGCCTTCCATCCTAGAATGCTACCTAAAAAATCTATGCTTAATACAACCTATATGAAACTCGTCTCTCTTATGCTGGGATTACACTATAAAAGTTTGATAAACGATTTTTTTTATAAAACTTGGAAAATTCAACAAATGAGTGCATTGGTTACATTTGAGCAACCTGTGATTTTATTGGTTGAATTTTTCAAGTTGAATCAAAGAGCTTCTACAAAACTTTTATAGTGTAATCCCGGCCCTTAGACCAGTGGTTCTCAACCTTTGCGAGCCCGCAGCCCGGTTTCGCTCATTTTTGTGAGTTGAAAGCTCAGTCAAACACACGACCAACAGAAAATGAATGAGGGAAAAGGAAACGGCTAATCACGCGCGGCCCGGTATGAATGATGTCAGGGCCCGGCGGTTGAGAAACACTGCCTTAGACGCATAGGTAGCATTCTAGGGTTGATACATTAAGTACAGCATCAGTCATGACAATACATTTTCCATTTCAGCCACATTAGTCATTGGCTCTCAAAGTTTTAAACACTTTCAAATAATAAAAATTAAGAATATAATATGATTATATGCTTCAAAGAAAGACTTCACAAAAAAATAAATGAAATAAAAAACATTATGAAAATTAGAAACACAAAAGTTATAAAAATTTATCTTATAAGTATTATTATTCCTGAAAGCTAGATTACATGCCTGGGAGCCTCACATGAGGACAGATATCTCCAAACTTAATTAAATTTGCTATGAATGAATGAAAGTAAAAAAAAATTATGAAGCGAGATCATTTCAAGTTTTAGTGGCAAATATTTCATCATTCATCAATTTTTATAAACGATAATTCAAACTTACAAGCTCCACAAAAGTACCATATACATTTTTTCCATACATTTCAAACTTTCCCCCTTCTGTTGCATCGATAAAGCAATTACCTTGGGTGAATGCATCAACCATCTACAAAAGTAGTAATTAAAGCAAAATAAAAATCAAATCTAACTGTATAAATAAAATGTATGTATGTAAAAAAAAAAAGAATATAGAATCAATACTGATTTCTATACCCTGCTATTACATCAAACTTATATATCACATTAATAGTAAAATTCCCAGTGAAGGAAAAGGCAGAGAACGTATCCTGCACATAACTGTGATAAATGATAAGCATTTTTATATATTTTCAATCTAATTCCATGACTTTGGAATACATACTAATAATGTATGTTGATTAAAATCAATGCATTCATGTTTGAAAATGAAAAATATTGGTTACAAACGATTGATGACTCAAATTGATATGTTGGCACTATACAGGGTGAACATGACATTTCTGCCAAATGAAAGGAGGTGATAAATGAGCCCAAATGGAACATGAAACACCCTACCAACCCTGCCCTATCTGAAACTGTTTTGAGTTATGGTGGATATGATTATGGGAAAAAATGTGTCAGGTCTAAAAAAACTTGGATTTGTGAAGTTTCTGAAAGACCAACACACAAACTAAGCACATAAAACATCACGAAAGGTGAAACTGATTTCATTGAAATATCTAAATTTGTTGGTCAGATAAGTTCAAAATTGAATTGTTCGCCAAAATTTTTGATCGCCAATTCTGCAAATACCCTTTCTAGCTAAAATCGGTCAAATTTACTAAAAACTTGTCAGTTGCACCAGCTTTCAAAAGAGCCTACAATACATCATATCAGTGTTCTAGTTCAGGAGATATTTAGCCTTTTGTTTGCGATACATCACTGAAATGAGCATTTGCCAAAGTAGAGATTAAAAGTACTAAATTCAATTTTGTACTTCGCCAATCTGTCAATGCTTGTAGCTTGCCATTAAATGCAGATATATGGATAGAGAGGTGGTGCCACACATCTTATAAGACTTTTTCTGCAAAATCAAATTTTTATTAGCTGAAATCTGTAATCGTTCATTCCAAATTTTATACTATCTGAATATTTCATTACGAATATCTACTCTGACAAACACTGATTGCTGTGATGTATCACAAACAAAAGACTAAATTTTTCTTAAACCCCCTCCCCCAGAACACCAATATAGTTCATTGTAGGCTCAGAGATGACGGTGCACTCTGATTTACCTAGGTCCTTGGCAAAATCTGGGTCCTTTTTGAGTGAAAGTGGGTACCTTTCGAAAAAAAATTATACCCCCATCATTCTCACCAGTATCTCTGAATTTTTTCCAGATGGACCAGGTCTTTGATCACCTGCTTATTTATCTTCGTTGAGACAGAGCGGAGGGGCCATGTTCTGGGTGCGAAGGGGAGGTATCTCTGTGAATCAAATCAATAATCCATTTCTAAAAACATGTTCACTGAAAAAAATTAATTTACAGGCTTATAACTAGGTTCTTTTACTTTCGTTTTCTACTAGTAGAAAAAACTTGCAAAGATGATTTATTTGTAATTATTACTGAGAATTTAACAAATGTAATAAATCTAAAACAAATATACAGTCAATCCCGCTTATAACGTTCCCATTTAGAAAGTTTTAGTACAACTTATTTTCATGGTCCCAACTTTAAGTAATTCTCCTTTCCCGTTTAAAGCTTATTCCCACTTACAATGTTTTTTATGATGGTTTTTTTTAAAAACATTATAAGTGGGATCAACTGTAATTAAAAGTTGAGCATGCACATTTATATATTCACTAATAAATCAATCTATAAATTCCCTTCTGATTGATTTTCCATTATAAAAAACCTTAGCTACTTCAATAATATCTTGCGATTAAATTTAAAGCAAATGAGATTCTGATTACCCTGTTCATACAAATCCTTGCGAAGCGATTTCCTGGTGGGATGATTTTCTTTTCCCTCCCTGATGGTCCACCACTCTGATCTGTCACCATTTAACTCTCTGGCACATATTTTCACACCTGAATATGGGAGATATGTCAGATTTGTATTGGTAAAACTTGACAGTGTGCTTGTGTGTGCCCAGAATTTGTAGTGTTTTATGTTTAGTAGGTTTTGCCATCTATCCAGGGCCGTAACTAAATACTCTCTCAAAAGAGGCAAGCATGTATTTTGGCACCCCTAATTTAGAAGCAGTTAGAAGCACTGTGGTGGTCGAGTGGTTATAGTGCCGGACTCGTGATGCGAGGATCCGGGTTCGAACCCCACAGTGGTGGTCGGCTGAAGTTGGTTTTCTGTGGTTTCCAACTTCAAGGCGCAAATGCGAGCCGATCTCCCCGTTAAAAAGTCTCGCCACAGAGAGCAACAGTCCTACAACGATAAATCATTCAATCATAACACTTCACTCATAGTTAGAAAAAAACTGGTGGCAGATGGCAGCACGACACATAACAAGCATTACACAGGAACAAACTTCACGTCAGGTTTCACTACACGTACACACACATTCCCGCATGTACCGATTCGTTGGGGGGTTCCGCGGGGGGTTGTGGGCGGGGTGCATGTGTGGTGTAGCAGTAGTAGGTAGGGCTCGTAGGTAGGGTAAAAAAGGGCTCGGGATCCATGATGTTCTTAAGTACAGCCACCTCGTTGGGCAGTTTGCCTGTTGTGGCGTTGTATTTGTATTTGTATTTGTATAAAGGGTAAATTCAGCGCCCCTTCTAATCCAGAACCTCAGGCACCAGACCCACCTGCTCCCTCATTTGCGGCCCTGCATCTACCCTCCAAATTGGTAAAATGTGTGGATTTGAAATTTAATATTTGTGTTGTAGGTCTGGTGTTATTGTTGTGGTAACCAGTTTTTTTTTTCAAAGGAATAGCTGACTCAAAATTGGAAACCTTAAAATATCATATTTTTAGACGATTACCCCTGCACAATCACGAGTACCAAACTCGGATTTTTATCAAAGGCAAAATCTGGGGGGTTTCACAGATCAAAAATTAATATTTTTGTGAAAAATTAAAATACATTCTTATACTATCTGTTAATTTAAAATTGTTTTTGAGTGTTCATGACCCAAACTTTCTGTGAAGAATTAGATACTTGTACCCTTCAAAAGCAGATTCTGCACACGCACCCGTGATTTTTGCAATGCAAAACAACGACTACTGCATAGCAGCTAGATGACAAAACTGTGGATATTCAAAGTAGAGTTTTTATAGATTCTGGTTTTTTCTCAATGATCTTTAAAAAAGGGTGTGTGCATTTGCAATCTTGTAGGAGGAACAAGGCAAATTTGTCTTTGAATTTTGGTAGATAGCCACGAAAGTACCATAATTCCTGGCATGTAACTGGAGGGGGAGAAAACCCGCAGGGGAATAGGAACTCAAATTTCATAATTCGGTATATGGCCCATCATTCAGGGATGCAACCTGGGATCTGTCATCTAAATCTTCAACAACCCGCGTGTACATCAATACAGTACAGTAAAACGATTCATTTGTACTTCAAAGTAGTAAAACAACTTTTTCAAGGTCAAGCAATCATGATGGAGTTGGAAAAAGTTAGGAGGGGATTTTTCTGTCTACTTTTTTACTCTTGGAACTAGGAAAGAACGCGTCCCGAAAGACACATGAACTAAATTTTTATGAGTTTTTTTTTTTTTTTTTAAATTCCAGGTATTTGATGCGCTATAGCATGCCAGTGGCATCTCTGTAGACTCTTTTGAAGACTGGTGCAATGGACAAGTTTTTGGTAAATTTGAGTGATTGTAGCTAGAAGAAAGGGTATTTGCAGAATTGGGGATTAAAAATTTTGGAGACAATTTGATTTTGAACTTTGCTAATCTTTGAGTGCTTGTAGCTTGCTAATAAATAAAGATATTGCAATGGAATTGGTATCACCTTATATAGGATGTTTTCCACCCTTTCCAAATATGCACTTAGTTTTTCAGAAACTTCACAAATTCAGGTTTTCCAGACTATATGCATTTCCCCTCATAATCAATTGCCCACCATAACTCGAAAAAGGTTTGATATAAGACAGGGTTGTTTGGTTTTAACCAAGTGGTTTTTTTCAAAAATCACGTAAAAGTGACCTAAATATAATTTTTCTTCCTGAAAAATATATTGGGGTTCATTATTAGCCAATATTATAATTTTTCCCCCTGAAAAATATCATATTGGTTCATTATTAGCCAATATGTTTTATTCTTGCCACATTTTCTATTCTTGGGGTACATGCGATGGTATAACCTTATATGGTGTAAGGTGATGTAAGTGGTTCCCCCAAAAAACCTCATAAAAGTGACCTAAATATAAATTTTTTTTCATATTATCTGAGTTGCTGAAAATTATATACAGTATCAAAATTTCTCATTCTTACTGCATTTTTTAACTTTGCGCTACATTCAGATGCTCTATCTTAAGCAAATTCATGAATGAGGATTGCATCACACATATGTGGTGGTGGTGTATTATCACACAGGCTTTTTTCCCTTCACAAAGAAGCAACAACAGTAGTGACTTCACTCGCATGCTAAGGGCAGGTGGTCTTATAATCCAAAAGGAGACCAGCTGCTCCTTAATGACAAAAATCAGTGTACTAGTAGTTACATTACTTTCACAGACATTTTAATTTTTTTTCCATAGGAAACAGCACATCTCGTACTGTATATTGCCACCAGGCTTAATATTGAATTATTTTTACATATTTCCAACATAATCCCCAGGTAATAAAAGTTTTACTGTACAGTAGTAAAAGCCTGAAATTGGGCAGTTCGTGAAGTGGCCGGTGATCCCTGTCCAAAAGAAATTTCAGTTAGAAATTCCTTGGAATATGGACTGGGTCATAGTTTAGTTAGGATGTACAGTAGTAGTAAGTGATTTATAAGAAATAATCAGCTATATACAAGGTGATTATAATTAAAGTTCTGATTCCAAAACATGAATAAGAACTGCTGGTCAGAATGGCTTGAAAATTTGCAATTGAATTTTCTTTGGCCAGTGGTATAATTTATTTTGCACAACCACATTACATTTTGGCACTTCAACAGCACCAGTGTGTGAATAGCAAGGCTGGACAAATCCCAGATGCTGGGGTGACTAGAAAATCAGTTTTGGCACCTAAAATTTTATATGCATCATTGTTTAATGAAGTGTAAGTACGAGACAATTTTTTTTGATTTCGTAATAATGTGTCTTCCAACATGAGGACGGGTCACAAAGTCCCGGAAAAAAAATTACTCTGGACTGTTTTTCTTGGGGAAAAGCATACTTCGCTCTTAACGAATTTGGCGGGCACCTAATTTTTTTTTATTTGTCCCCCCCCCCAGCCCTGGTTGATAGCACAACTTTTATCAAGATGCACATTGCAACACCAGTGTGAAGCAGCTGCT